>NC_134825.1:44342980-44653074 GCF_004210375.1 Tachypleus tridentatus | reverse complement strand
GTCCACTTCAGTAAGTGACTGAGGGTAGTCTGTAGCTAGTTTCCAATAAACCTCATATTTGATGACTGACAAGAAATATGGAAATCGTTGATATAGAGACCGTTTGCAATTGAAGGGGTTCTGTTTACTGATGGCATAAGTCTTTGTAATGAAAAGAGTAACACTCAACACACAGCACTGACTGACTCCAAATTCCTGTGGGAAAAAACAAAAAGGTGCCACACCTACACGTACTTGGTTCATTATAAAGTGTTTTATAAAAATGAGTAAATGGCTATGCAACTCATACAAGTGAAGGTCTTGCAAGATGCCATACCTCCACATTGTATCATAAGCTTTCTCAAGGTAAAAAAATACAAAAACAAGATGTTGTCACTTGAGAAAGGATTCTCTGATTGACATTTCAAGCCAAATCAGGTGGTCCAAGATGAAGCACTGTTGTCAAAATCCACACTGGTGGGTGAGAAGAGGTTGTTTAATTCAAGGAACCAGGAATTCTCTAAGATCTTAGAGAGACAGCTCATCAAAGGAACTGGATGGTAGTGTGTAAAAATTTTGTGTTCCTTCCCAGGCTACGTAAAAGTGAAGACAATAGCATGATGCCAAGCATTAGGAGAAACATTCTACTGCCAGATTCAGTTAAGAACAAGAAGAAGAATAGCAAGAGAGGCAGGATAGAGATGGTGCAGAATTTCACAGTGAATATGATCAAGTCCAACTGATGTACTGCCAGATTGATGAAGAGTAAACTTGAGTTCCACCAGCATAAAGGGGCTATTATAGTAATAAAGACAATTAGTTTGAAAAAAAAAAAGGTGATCATTCTGCATGTCTTGACGGTGGGGAATGAAGCAGAAGTGCTAGATGCATGAAAAAAGCTTTTGCTGAGAGTACTGGTGATGCTCTGGTCATGAGAATCTTCCTGGCCATCAGAAAGCAAGATCAAAAGGGGGGGGCAAGAAGTATATTGTCTATTAACCTTTCAATTCTTCAGTGATGTCGAGAAAACCCAATTGTAGAGAGAAATATATATGTAAAATCGGCTCATTTGGGTTGAGAAAATATTTTACATAGAAGAGCAAACAACGTTTCAACCTTCTTCGGTCATCGTCAGGTTCACAAAGAAAGAAAGAGGTAACTAGAGGTGTATTTAACCCAAAATTCCTTCTGGCTTTGATGTCTGACTTGCTGAGCATGCATACAGGCTTGCTGAAATGCAGTGCAGTTTAAAAGTGTGGGATATCTACAGAAGATATCCCAGAGCCGTCTTTGAGCCTTCCATGCCATGTGACAGGCAGGATTCCACCACAGACAATTATACTGTGGAAAACATGTAGAGGTTTCAGGAATATACTGAGCAGCTCCCTGGACAATAAAGTTAGTCACTGCTGCCATGCACTCTTCTATCAATGGCTTACAGACGACAGCAGGGTCCAGTTCCAAGAGAACAGTGAAAGAGATCTACACAGGTCGGGTGGCATCAACCAAGGCCAGTCTCTCTCAAAATGACAGGAAAATGATCACTGCTGCATAGGTTACTGTCAACCCTCCAAGACAAGTAAGAGAAAAGTGAATGGGATAAAATAGAGATTAATAGCAGTAACAGACTGACTATGTGCATGAAAATAAGTATAAGAACCACTACTGAAGAAAGAAAAGTTGTGATCCATGAGTCTACACTCTATTGAACAATCTTTCCCATCAATTTCAGCATCATCCAAGAAGGGATTATGTCCATTAAAATCCTCCAGGATTAAAAAAGTAGATGGTAACTGCTCAGTGAGGGTATCAAGGTCTATCTGATCATAGGTCTCTTCTCGAGTCAGGTAGAGAAAACAAATAGTGATGGTACAACCCAAGGAAGCATAAATGGCTATGGCCTCCAAAGGTATATCAAGTGGCAAATACAGAGCAAGCACATGCTAATCAAACTGCAGTGCCACCCTCCATGCACTCGTCCATCACCTAACTTGTTATTTCTGTACAAAGAAAACTGTTAACGGTTGACTGTATTGGCAGGTTTCAGAAGCATTTCCTATAAGGAGGGACACACAGGATGGTAAGAATAAATCAAATCCTTAATGTCATCTATATTTGAACAAAAACTCTGACAGTTCCACTGAATCAATGTAGCCATTTTTATTTGTATGGAGAAAAATGGGGCAGGGAGCCTTTCTGTTTGCAACAATTTTTTTTACTTTATTATCCACTTATCATGCCCAGTAGGCAGGTCTCTGTCTATGGACAAAGATTACAGTGACTGAAGGCATGAACAAATAATCATTTTGCATCCTATGCCTGCATGAAAGGATAAACCTTAGAAAACACTTGAACCCTGAAGCTAAAGGAGGTGAAACCAGGCAGTCACTGGAAAAAGTGGCAAGAAGAGAGATGGAAGAAGATATAGGTTCATAAACTCTTTTAACCATGTATGGCAAAATATTCTTCATGTGTTTTGCAAACAACTCTGCTGGAGGCATGGAGAGATCTTTCTACATACTCACTGTGGCAGTTAAACAGATTGCAGCAACATATGTCTGAAATGGAGTGAGGGACAATAACTTCTGAACCTATGGACAGATGATATTGCGAATCTTCAAGTGTTGCATCTCTTTCTCCACCTACTTTGGGCAAGAAATAGAGTAAGAGGGGTATGAACCATTACAGTTAATAAAGTGTGGTTCCAGGTTGCACTCTTAGGCATTGTGGTCTTTACCACTACCACAAGCACATGTTAAAGAACCAGGATGTGATGCCTTCAAGTGACTGAACCACTGACACTGAAAACATCTGAGAGGGTTGGGAATGTATGGCTGTACTTTACAGTTCAGATATTCTGAAATAACTTCCTTACTGACTAGGGGACCCAGCAAGCCCCTCTAATCCCTCTTGAATAAAAAAGGGAGACATCTGCCCCAAGGATTTCTCAGATAAGGAATGCATAATTAGAAATCGAGGCACAGAATCCTACTGTAATGGTGACTATACAACAGTCATTCATGCATGGTCATTTTCTGATGATGTTTTTCAATTTTTTCATTTCTCTTTATTTTTTCATGAATTGGGGCATACATAATAAAGGCAATACATTTTAATACCCACTAACTCCACCCACCATGAAGCCCTACAAGGGGACACACTATAATGCCAAACAATGACACTGTTTTGTGAGCACTATATCTGAACACCAGCATCAGACACAGTGTCCTCAACACCTGTTGAGAATGTCAAACACAGGTACTCAATAGACACTAGCCCATGTAGACCAACTGACCAAGTCTGGTGAGCAAACCCATGGCTGTCTACAGGAATTCAAGGCCAATGTGGTGTGTTAGGGTTGGAGCTCTCAACCACCAGGATTCTCTCTTCCCCTTCACAGGTCACCATGCATAGCAAACATGTGGGTGGATATTTAGGTCCCAGAGAAGATAAACTGAAAGTACAGAACCTTCTCTAGGATGTCTCTTTACCATGTATAAGAATTCATCTTGAGGGGCCAGGCAAGGGAGCAGGACAGAGAAAAGCAAAGGTGTGGAACACAATGAAGAGGACAGAGTAAGAAACATGTCTTTATTCTGGGAAAGGAGAAAAGCCATGGATATGACCATCTGATGACTAATAAGGACCAAGAATCCTTCAATAAACAGGCTGGTGAGAAAGGCAGTGAATAAATTATCACCTGGAATGGGTCGTGGAATATGAATGACAAAAGACCTGCTGCTAGTGTTGACAGACAAATACAAGAGAATGAGAAAAAAATGAGAAAAATAATGCCACAGTATTTGAAAGACTGGTTCAATGGGAGACAGACCAGGCAAGTTTCATGCATGAAGGTGGAGGGAGAATAAACCTCAGTGAAAAAGGGAAGTGAGAGGGTGCAAACCAAGAAAATAAGTAAATTATGTGGGAGCAAGAGCAGAATTTCAATTAACAAACATAAAAAACATGATAGTCAGAGAGGTATCAATAAGATGGCACAAGATGCATAGTAGAGTGTAAATCTTCAGTCCAGAAGACTGAAACAAATAAGAGAGTAGGTATAAAGAAATAGGTAAGACTAGTCCTGGTTGAGAAAAGTAACAGCCATTGCCAAAGGAATAGGACTATTAGAGAAGGGTAGAGAAATGTGGTAAAATGTTGAAGAGGGACATGTCTTATCAAAAGGAAACCTCACTTAAGAACTGGAAATGAAGAAGCTTCTTTGTTGACAGAATAAAAACTGGCTAAGTCAGGCACTTGTCAATAAGAAGAAAACTCTCAGCAAATGCTGTAAATGGGCACAAAAGTAAATAGTTAATGCACCAAAACAAAAAGGGCCTGAAACAGGAGCCAGGAAAGGCCGTGGAGAAGATTGAGTGGAGCGTGACCAAGAGAATTTCCAGTAGCAGCAGCAATCAGAAAATGCCCAACAAAAAGAAAGATGGTTGAGCATGTTGATTGATAGTGGACACTAGACCAATGTATTATGTTAAAAGACTTTCGTCTATTAAAACATATCCCAAGCTGAGAAAGAAGCACTGAAGAAAAGAAAGATCTGTTTTGAAAGATGGTAAGGAGATGTAGAAATTTAAACAGACACAACCCAGTCCTTATGAAAATTCCTATAAAAGCTCATAAAGAAGACAAAGGACCCTAAGAAATAAACCTCAGGTACTGTAAGGTCCACTGTAGGGGATATACGAGTTCTTGAGAAGCCTGAGTTCCCAAAAAGGAAAGAGCCTCCTATGCAAGGAGAGAACAAAAGTGCAAAGCCAGGTGACTAGATAAGCCAGAGTTCAGAGGCAAAGAAGGTAGGCTAATCTCAATTAGGATGAAAGGAAAAAAGATAATGTCTAAAAGTAACCAACAATGAGTGGGTGTAAGAAAGGATCCCAAAACAAGACCTCACTCCCAACATAGTAGCTATCATAAAGGATGGAAGTAGAGAAAATATCCCAGAATGGGTTAACAAATATAAACAGTCAAGAAAAGCAATGCCAGCCATGGGTGGAAAATAAGCAAGTGAAGGGCCACATGATAACAATGAACAATACAAGTGGCTGACTCTGAGGAGAAAAAAAAAGAATGGGAAGACAAAAAAGGATAGTTCAAGAGAGATGTGTAGGAAGGAGTCTGATCACAGACTAGGTGAAGACTATAAAGGGACCAAAAGGAAGAGAAACTGAAATTTGAAGAAAGGCAAAAGAAAGGAGGGAGAAAAGAAGCTAAGGTGAAGAAATGGGAAACAAATGTCAGCAAAAAGTTATATCAACAGCAGGAGGAGAGAGAAAGGTACTCACAGTATCATATGTATGTAATAGCCTCCGACAAGGAAAATGATGACTGAGACTATTGGTAGAGGTATGACAAGAAAAAGAGGATGTCCTGGAATCCAGAATAGAAGGATCCTGATATAGACAAGAAAAAGAAGAAAAGAGCAAGGCTGAGAAAAGGGAAAATTGAAAATAGAATGAGAACAAAAGTTGTATATTATCAGACTAGGTCATCAGAGAGAAAAGAACATCACTGAAGACATGTGGGCAAAGAAAGAGAACCAGAAAAATAATACATACACAAGAAAAGAGAAGGAATGCAATTAAGAGAAATGTAATGCAATGAAACCTGACAACAGTAGAAAAAAGTATGGAGAAGTGGAACAGTCTAACAGAGAAGGGAATAAACAACCACAAAAGCTATGTGTATTTTTTATAGCAAAGCCACTTAAGGCTATCTGCTGTGCCCACTGAGAGGAATCAAACCTCTGATTTTAGCAATGTAAATTAATAGACTTACTCATGTCCTACCAAGGGCTACCACAGAAGTTATGCAAACCACAAATAGCACCACAAATAAAAGGTGGTGCTAAGAGAGAAAAAGACAAAATAGATGAAAATAAGAAACTAGAAAGTGAAAATGAAGGTTGAGGTCCTGATCCTCAAGCTGGTCAGATAGAAATTAATGACAGGGAATTGTTAAAGGGAAGGGAAGGGGAGTCAACAAATCTTGACAAAAATGGCAACATGTGGGAGGAAGAGTTATTTATCATGCAGAAAAGAAATAGCACAAATCCTAACAACAAGCAAAGAGGAAAATGATAAACCTAAGAATCATCATGGATAAAGAAAATTAAAATTAAAGTTTCATTAATGAAGCAAATGTCATTAAGTTGAACATAAATGAAATACTTACTGCCAATACAGTGCTGAGGAGAAGAATGAAGATTCAAGAGGGAGTTAGTGTATAAAGAAGTCTGTTGCCTTCCTATTGGTGGAGGGCTTTTTACTATATAGTGACATCATCATGCAGTGACACAAGTTTACTTGAAATTAAGTGGACATTTTCACAAGACTAATGATTTACAAATCTCATTGGTAGAATGTATGGAAGATCTGAGAATGACTGTTAAACTGCATCAGGAAGTAAGTTTTTGTTTCAGAAATAACAAATTACAGTGGTGAGTATAATGATTAAATAGTCATGCTACAGACACTATAAGACCAGATTAAGTTCATGCTTTGGATCATGCAAATAATACAATGACTGTGTTGGCAATACTTAAACATTTGTAAGCTCAGAACTGTGAAAAGACATATAGAAACAGAAAATAAACAATGACCAAGAGAAACATATTCCACAAAAAGTTGTCAAACAAGTTCAAGATGAAAAAGAAAAAAATTGCTTTTCTTTACCCTGTAGACACTTAAGATATATTTACTAATGTGTGAATTGGTGTTAACACTAAGAAGCATTTACTAGTGACCCAAATATCAGCCATTTATTTTTATTTCAACTACAAAAGCATTTTGGATGATAAAGTTTTATGGGTATACAAGTACATGAAGTGCTGGGCTTGTTTGACAGTGACATACATTGTCCAAAGTGATCCTTATATTTAAGATGAGGTACAATTACAAAGATATTTTGCAAAAATTATTCTTATCAACAGTTGAATAATAGTTTTATTGATATTTTCAAGCCACTGGAATTTGTTGATTTTATTCTGCCCAACTAGCAGCTTGTAGTTTGTAACAAAGCACAAATGTCAAGAGTTTGAAGAAGATGAGCCTTGGATAAGAACAGAAAGATAACTTAATGTTTATCTACAAGCTTCATCTTGCAGTTTGGATGAATACTAAGATGGAAATTATGGAGTGCAAAAGCTCTGAGGTCAGTTATAATAGTCAGACATTTAAAATGGTGGAAAAGATTGTAGGTACAGCAATTGTCTAAAGTTGCTGTGCAAAAGTGTTAAGCTTTCCACCTGCTACCACTGTTTGTTAATACAAATGGAAGTTGTTCAGTAACATAAAAAAAAGCAGGAAAAATATCTCACAATGAACAAAAAGGATAAACTGGTTACAGTGCAGTACAGTTTCCACATCTTCCAAAATGGAAGCCTAGACGAAGGCAACATCAAGCACTAGCAAAACTGATGGCAGACAAGACAGGAAGAATTTAACAGTGAAGATGATCTTAATGAAGACAGTGGCTCAGAGTGATATTGGAGAGAGAGAGAGAGGATAATGATTCAGTGAGTTATCAAGTTAGATTACTTACTACTGTTAACAGTTTACAGAAATACAAATGAAAAAATATTAAAGAGCAAAAAAAACTACTTATGTAATTATAGTTACACTTCATAATTTCATGTATTACTTAACAAAGAAGTTACCAATACGAAATAGATCTGTAACATTGTTATTACTTGTTACATGTAATATTATTGAATGTTCAAATGAAAACTTAAAAAAAAATGGCAGAAAACTGTAATTGGTTTCAATTTGATACGGACATACAAAATGACATATTACACCTAAATATAGCAATATTTCACACACATTTTGTCTACTTGTATGTAATTAAATATAAAAAACACTACATATATTTAAATCCTTTACACTCTTCTTTTACAAACACTGAAAAAAAACTTACCTTTCCAATGATGATTATGTGAGGCTAAGTTCTGACTAGTGCACTGAAGAGTAGGTTGTGCAATAGAAGATTGATCTCTGGTTGTCGTGCGAGGTCGTAGTCGTGCTAACGAAGCACGTAGGCTATTCCGTGTTAAAAAATTGTTCTTTATCTTTGCTGTTGGTTGGGGCTGCAGAAAATCTCTTATCTTATCAGTACATTTGTCTTTAAACCCTGATTTTAGAGAAAAAGTAAAGCTATGCCTTCGACTCAAAGCAGGGGAGGTGCTTGAAGCTTGAGAAGACTTGTCACTGAAATTATTGTGAAGAGACGACAACGGAGATCGTCTGGAAGCTTCCATCATGGAAGGTTTCGAATATTTCACCATAGATTCAGGGTCCAGTGAGGCAGCACGTCTCTTAAATGACATTCCTTGAGTCTTTGTTGGAGTTATCTTGGATGAGGTTGACAAGTTACAACTGAAATTACACATGCTAGAATTTTTATTTAAGTCTACATCACTGGTAAAATAAAAAGATAAAATATTAATTATATTAACTTGCTGTCTTATAAAAAAAAAAATTAAGTAATTTAATAAAAGTCTACAATCACATTTTTAGTATTGTTCTGCCTTTTTTTGGATAACCAAATAAACAAGATTAAAGTACCTGGACTTTTCATTTCCTCCATGAAGAAGTGGGCTAAATTGCCATGATTCTACCTCTAAAAACCTGTAGAAATTGGTACTGCAGTCTTCAAATTGTCCTTTACCAACCAGAGATTCAAATATCTGAGAATCCATTAATGCCTGACAGACCTGAATAAAATAACAGGCAATTAGAATGACTATTAACTGCTTGAAGATTTTAGTGACATAAGATGGTATTTGTTTTTAAAAATTAACTGCAGATAGGTACAAAATTTAAATTAAAATAGAAATAAATATGAGATAAAATACTGAAACAAAAAATTTCCTTGTGAAATTTGACATGAACAACTAGTGATGAAATACGATATAACATACATTTTAAAATATGTAATAACTGATTAAAACAAGTTATATCTAAAAGATATTTAAAATCCTTTTGTCAAGAAGTTATTACCAAAACACATAAATGTCCTACATGTATAAAATAATATTAATAAAAACAGAAACCAAATCGAAATAAAACAACAAAGAAAACAAGAACCGACAGCCCTAACTTAAAATACATGATTAAAAAATTTAGATAGTATAAAGAAAAAACATACCAATAATATGCACATTTGCCATGAAATACATGAGGAAACTGAATTAAAGGTAGAAAGAATATACTACACAGAAACTACACACATCACAAGAACCATTAACAGACTATTAAAATGAAAAAGCAGAAGTAACAAGTATAACATTATACAACCACAGGAAAATGACACAAGTGAACTTGACTAATCAAAATTTAGAAAAATAAAATATAACAAAGGAAGGATACAACTGAAATAAATGAACTTTATAAAGACAATTATTACTGAAACTGTAGCATGTACCTTTACAGCATTCTCCCTTGCACAATTTTGAACCAAGAGTTCAGATTCGTTATGCTGCAGAAATGCAAAAACAATGTCTACTGCATTACTCCCAGTAAAGACATTATCATAATGCTTTAGTAGATAACGCTTTCTTCCAACATCAGCATGTTGCCTCAGATAGTTAATAATCTCATACCACAGCTGAGTGGCCTGAAACTGTCCTAAATGTAGAGAATATAGAATGGTTTTGGATGTGAATTGTATACAATTAAAACAAAAACAACTGAACACAATCAGTAATTTTGTATTTCAGAATGGCTTGTGTGGGCATTAACACTTACTAATAAAACACATTTATACATTTTTACTTAAGTGGGTTTCTCATCATCATGAATCAGTAATTTTGCATTCACATACTTTATACAAAAAAACAAACAAACTCAATTTAACAAATCATAGCTGCACATAAAGTATGAATACTCTAAAAAACATTTGTTTACAAAATACCTTTAAAATATTTCTCTCAAAAAATAAATGTGTCATCTGCATCTCATACAGCTGTACATGATGTATATTCCACAGTATATAATTTAGAAAATATTTTTAAACATTTCTTTTAGACAATAATGTGTCATCTATACTCCATACAAGATAATTTGCTGAACAATAACAATATTGCACCCAATTGCAACATCTTAAATTTAAAAATTACTTAAATTCAAAATTCAACTCAAAATTCAACTGAAGCAAACATAGGTGTCAATTTCAAAACTGTAATGAATCCACACAAAGCTTCTTGAAAAGTAGGGTTTCAAATTACTATTACTTTCCATTATTCTGATGACAAAAATATTCAAAATATTGCTTTTATGATTAATTCAAGTTTGTTCAGCTTAAATTATTTTTGACAAAACTTAGGAACATAATCAACTAATAGAAATTAGTGTTTAAGATTTTTATTATTCCATTATTACATTTCCATTGTTATTCCTCATTATTATTTTTGATTATTCCAATTATCCAAGTAATCAAAATATCATCATTATGATCATTCACTAACAATTTTTAAATTTAATTTTAGTTTCTCCAGCTTTGGCATGGTACAGTGATTAGAGGGTTGTCTCGTGATTTGAGCCTTGAGTTTTGTTCCTGTTGCAACAAAGGTGTAGGTGTCAACTATTATTCTTGAGTTATGACAAAGCAATTAAAGGTATCTGCCATTGTTCCTATTTTTGAACTGTCTATCAGATGGAAAGCAACTGTCTGGCAGCATCCATCAACAGCTCTACCAATGAACAATGCATATATTTCAATTATATCACCAACTTACCCTTTCAAGAAAATATAAAAATATCACCAGCTAATTTAGATAATTTATTTACCATCACTGACATAAATAATACTAATGAATTCCTTCCCTCCATAATAAAACTAACAATATGAATAGTGTATTAGTTATATTCTTCTAATTATGTCTATCCACACAAAGTACATTTAACTTGACCACCCCTTATACTCACTTTTGAATGTTTTTCAACAACTCAAAAGAAAATAACATTCCATTAAAAAACACTGCAACATTGTAGCAAAAGTATCCTAGAACTCATGATACATGCCCGTAAATTTATAAAACATTGTAATAATGGAATGTCCTTTTGAAATTATGATCCATGCTAAGAGCATAAAAAAAATGAAAAGTAACATGACTGAGTCATTTCACTCGCTGTAGTGATTCAGTAAGGAAATAATACTCTAAAACACTGAAAAAGCCTCATTAAACGTTTTATTCTAGTTTATCATATTGTGAATGGATAATCTTACCCCTATCAAAATTAATTTCCCACATTTTCCCCCCAGTTCTATTGTTTAGACTATTTTACGTGTTTTAGGATTATACTTATAATTCGACATAAGTGACTTTGGATATATTTTCTAAACTTTTGAATTTATTTATGAAGCTTTCGTAAAAAGAAATATAAACTAAATACTTTATGAAATACTAAGCTAGTTATTTGTTGAACATTAAAGTTATAGAGTAATAAGCATAACCCTGACGCCTGATGAAACAAAGACCTATTTTAAAACTTTTATCTTGACTTTCGGTTAGTAGTATTTTGAACTAAGTACTCGGATGGTGAAAATTTCATTTAACATTTACGTTGTTAGGTTAAATAAAGATACACACATCAACATGCTTCACCATAAAATTGGTTATTTCAAATAATAAGTATTAAAGAGTAAAATTACCATTTGTATTTGAAGATTTAATACTTAATAACGGCGTCTGCTCGTTACTACAACATTCAAATTTCCCTTCTACCGCCATTGTTGCTTAACTGCTCCCTATCAGCCTATATTGGAACTAAAAACTTTAATATTTTTAATACTTTCTTAAAACTTACTGTTAAATATTTTGTGAAGCACAATCCGAAAAAGGCTGATAGCCGAAAACTTCTGTATTGTATATAAACGAACTAAATAATTCAAAAGATTTTGTTAAATATTTATTTTTTTCTCACAAAAGGTAAGCTTGAAAAAACAACAAAAACCTGTGACTTGGAGGCTTAATATATTCCTTTATTGGCTGTACTCTCTGCTGCGGACTGCAGTTCCGCCTATCGAAGACTCCACAGCTTAGTTTGGATCAGCAAGACAAATGAATACTGTTAATTAATGAATAGGCCTACTATTTACTATATTCTAGATATTATAGCATGAGGCCAAACAAACAAAAGGTAGGTACATTAAATGCCAGGTATAATCTATAATGTCTGGTTAATAGATGGCAAAGAAAAATATCAGTTAATTCAGTAGATGCAATTTTTTCCACACATTATGGAAATTCAAACCCCCAAAAAATTTAGAACGTATAAATGTAATATGGGGTTCAATGTTCATTTAAAATAAGAATGAAATATTATCTTCAAAGTAATATAATATGTTTGTTTGTTTTGAATTTCACAAAAAGCTATAGAAGGATTATCTGCGCTAGCTGTCCCTAAGTCAGCAATTTAAGACAAGAGGGAAGGCAGCTTGTCATCACCACCCACTGCGAACTCTTAGGCTGCGCTTTTACCAGCAAACATGTTTAGTGTGACGGGGATTCGAGCCCGCAACCCTCAGATTACGAGACGATCAACGTAACCACCTGGCCATACCGGGCCCTAAGAAAGGAGAAAAAAAGATTTTATGAGGGACTTTCATAGCCGAAAAATCTGACATTTTACCAGCTATTTTATATTATTTTTATAATTTCATCGAGATGAAGCAAGTTTTAGTAAACGCAGAACTGGAATACACAAGAGAGAGCCCCCCCGGTGGCTCAGTGGTATGTCTGCGGACTTACAACGCTAAAAACCGGGTTTCGCTACCCGTGGTGGGCAAAGCACAGATAGCCCATTGTGCAGCTTTGTGCTTAATTCAAAACAACAACACAAGATAAAATTAAAACCAACCTTCCCGTGTTTAGAGGAATTAGGAAAATATTATTTACCAGACCATGGTTTTATTTTATTTTATTTAGAAATTAAAGATATTCACACATAGAAACAGATGTAAAATGAAGTACTAAACTATGAGATTAAATAAAGAAGAAAGCTTTTTTTTCCAGTTATATTTATTACGAGTACTTGTCTGAATGAGAAGAATGATAAAAAGTATTTCTGGAAAAGTAATTCTGTTTAATTCAGTAGGGCCCGGCATGGCCTAGCGCGTTAAGGCATGCGCTTCGTAATCTGAGGGTCGCGGGTTCGCGCCCGAGTCGCGCCAAACATGCTCGCCCTCCCAGCCGTGGGGACGTTATAATGTGACGGTCAATCCCACTATTCGTTGGTAAAAGAGTAGCCCAAGAGTTGGCGGTGGGTGGTGATGACTAGCTGCCTTCCCTCTAGTCTTACACTGCTAAATTAGGGACGGCTAGCACAGATAGCCCTGGAGTAGCTTTGTGTGAAATTCCAAACAAACAAACAAACAAACAAATTCTGTTTAATTCAGTAACTAGTCTAGTGGTGATATTCAGCAGGTTCGCACCGGTTCGTAAGAACCTGTTCTTAAAATTTTCTGAGGTCGCTGAACCGGTTCTTACCGGCTCTTAGCCCTCTGATGCTAGATGCACAATGTATAGAACTGTCACTATGGGGATTCTTGCTACGTAAAGTCACGCGCAATAACACAATTGTAAATTAATACGATAATGTTTGAGGTGAGATTGCACGGGCCTGTACAAGTGACAGATCAGCCATCTAAGACGAAGGAAGAAGAGCATTGCTGTAGACTAATATAGACCTACATTTCCTGTGTGAACATTTGATATTAGTCATCCATTATACTTGAAGCAGACAGAGAAAAGAAGGTGAGTTTGAAAAATGATGTAATCTGTGTAAGCTTCTATGCTACTAACGTTAAATTGTGAGGCTTAATGTTATTTTGTAGGTTTTACTATTCTAGAGCAAAATTAAAAGTTCATGGATTGGAGACTTAGTCTGCATTGACGTTTTCTTAGTCGATCTTTTCAGTACTGGTGGGTTAATAATGCTGCCCTTCACCTTTCTAAAGCCAAATTGTGCCAGTTAAACATTAAATTTATTCAGACACGGACAAATTATTTTAATATGCATATTACCAAAAAGTTAAACGTAATACGTGATGGCGTCTGAGCATCTAAGGGAATAAAATACATCTCAAGTTTTTGCTCGAGATACTGAATCTTTATTTGCTTGTATTTTCATGTTGACAGGATACGAAATTAGGATACTAAGCTTAATAGGCTAGTGCTCACATAGAAAAACTATTCAAATAATAGATATAAACATGAACCATAAGACCATAGTATTATATTTGTGTTAAAATTGTATGGCTTGGTAAGACTATATTTCACTATATTTATGCTTTTTGATATATACTTATCATATAAAATTCCTTACGTACGGGGAACATTGCCCCTTAAAACAGTATTTGCAAAAACAGTTAAACGTTAAATTAATTATCTTTGTTTATATGCTGCTCAAAAAAGATGTTTGTTTGTTTTGGAATTTCGCACAAAGCTACTCGAGGGCTATCTGTGCTAGCCGTCTCTAATTTAGCAGTGTAAGACTAGAGGGAAGGCAGCTAGTCATCACCACCCACCGCCAACTCTTGGGCTACTCTTTTACCAACGAATAGTGGGAGTGACCGTCACATTATAACGCCCCCACGGCTGAGAGGGCGAGCATGTTTGGCGCGAGTCGGGCGCGAACCCGCGCCCCTCAGATTATGAGTCGCACGCCTTACGCGCTTGGCCATGCCAGGCCACAAAAAAAAAGAAAAGAAAAGAGATTTAGAGATTATTATACAAATAGTGTTCATATGAAAATTTATAAAAATACTTCTATATTTTTAGCCCTTGTGGTGAAAGTTTAATAAGAAGTTATATTAATATATTTGTTTTTGAATTAAGGAATGCTGGCATTTCAGGCTTCAGCCTCTGAAACGGTGGTGCACAAAGTCCGGCCCGCGATATCCAACGTGAAAGATAACATAGCGTTCGCGCCGGCGCGAAGATTAAGCGCTATAGAAGAATATGCATTAGATTAGATACTAGATGGTTCCATATTTGTGTCGAGCAATAAAGAAAATTTAATAATCAAATCTCGTTAATACATAGGCATTTATTCATTGGCGCAATGACGTAATATTTACGTAATTACGAAATATCACGCGTTCCAATTGTTCTTCGAGATTTACTTACGAGTCCTATTTTGATATTATTTCGCAAAAAAAAAAAAGGCAGCTAATCGTAAAAGAAAAGTTGACGGCGAAAACCGGCAGTTTCATGATGATTGGACTGCACAATACTGTTTTGTTCTACAACAG
Organism: Tachypleus tridentatus; assembly: GCF_004210375.1. Classification (NCBI taxonomy): domain Eukaryota; kingdom Metazoa; phylum Arthropoda; class Merostomata; order Xiphosura; family Limulidae; genus Tachypleus; species Tachypleus tridentatus. Next base: position 44,637,825 of record NC_134825.1, on the reverse strand, counting down.
AAGAACGTGATTTGCCATTCGACAGTAGCAGTGGCGAAGGTATCCAATACAAAGCGTCATTATGAGTCGAAGCATAAAGATTTCCACAACGTTGTCGGTTATGAACGAACAGCTCGAATTGAATCTCTGCGGCTGTCGCTGAATCACCAGCAGAACATTTTATCAAAGCAGTCAGCATATTTAGGTGCAGCATATGAGGTCAGTTACGATATTTCGTTGATGATAGCGAAATCTGGCCGACCGTTCACTGATGGTGATTTTGTCAAGCAATGTATGATTACTGCATCGGAAAAGTTGTGTCTGGAAGCAGTTCGCAAGCTACAGACGGTGGCTTTGAATCGTATGACAGTTCAACGAAGAATTTCACACCTCTCAGCAGACGTGACAAGGCAGCTTACAAATAAAGCTGCCAACTTTGTCTACTTCTCTTTGGCAGCATACGAGTCGACTGACATCAGTTCAACAGCACAGCTACTAGTTTTTGTTTGTGGTGTGTCGTCATCGTTTGATATCACAGAGGAACTATTCGGTATGGGTTCCATGAAGGGTCAGATAACTGGGTCTGCTCTATTCGAGGAGACAGTACGATTATGTAGTAGTGTTTCATTGGATTTCACGAAATTGGTAAGTGTGACAACTGATGGAGCACCAGCCATGACCGGAGAAAGTAGCGGGCTGGTAGCACTGTTGATGAAACATCGAGGAAAGCAGAACAGACAGTTGGTGAAGTTGTACTGTATTGTTCACCAACAGAATCTGTGCAGTAAAGAACTTGGTTTTCAGGCACTGATGGCATTAGTGACGAAAACCATTAATTTCATCAAATCACTAGGGCTCAATCACCGTCAGTTTCGAAGTCTTCTTGAAGAAATTGATTCAGAATATGGTGACCTTGTGTATCACTATGAAGTACGCTGGTTTAGTCGAGGGAAGATGCTCAGAAGATTCCGAAAGTTGATTGATGAGGTGATAGAATTTCTCAGAAGCAAGAACAAAGACACAGAAGTTATTTCCATGACTGATCCAGCTTGGCAAGCTATTTGACCTTTCTGGTCGACATGACACAACACTTGAATGATCTGAATTTGAAGTTGCAAGGCAAAAATTAGCTTGTCTGTCAGCTTACAAATCATGTCTCAGCTTTCAGGATAAAGTTGTAGTTTTTTTGGGCAGCAAGCAGCATCAGGCAACTTCGTGCACTATACCACTTTTTAGTCACAGCTACAGAAGAATCAGGACATTGACACAAGTTTATGTTGGGAAGCTAGATACCTTGATTCAATCCTTCAACTCACGGTTTCATGACTTTGACCAATGCAGATTGTTGATGAAACTTTTTGCTGATCCGTTCAGTGTGTCAGTGTATGACTTGTCAGCAGAATATCAGCTCGAACTTACTGATCTCCAGGCATCTGATGAACTGCGCGCTATTTACCGAGAAAACAGTTTGTTTGACTTCTACAAAACGTTGCCTGATACATTTGGTAACGTGTAAGAGAACACATTTGTCCACACCAGCATGTTTAGCAGCACGTACTGCTGCGAACAGGTTTTCTCGCATATGAAACTGAACAAAAACAACACTCGCAATCAGATGACTGATGATCATCTGGAAGCAGTCTTGCGTCTTTCAACGTCAAACATCAAGCTGGACACTTCTAAGCTCGTAGATGACATGTAGCACTATCCATCGCACTGACTTTGTGACAGTTGACGTATCATAACATTTCTTAGAATAACGTGCAAACTCTTTGATGTAATCGTTATTTGTGTGTTCTTAAATGTGATGTCCATCTTGTGTGAAACAACTGTAGACCGATTTTAATCTTCACTTTTTGTGACCCCAATGGTTAAGAAAAGTCTGTTTGTGGCCCCTGACTCAAAAAAAATTGTGCACCACTGCTCTAAAATGAAGCGGTAACATGATACACTGGAATTTGTAAAAAAAACAAAAAAACCAAGAACTGAAACTTCAAAGCAAGATGCAATTAAACTTTTAATACCAGCAACCTTAAGAAGCGATGAAAAACCTGCTTCTAATACTTCGCAAACTAGAGATAATGAAGATCTAACAACTTCTCTTCCTGATTGCAGGCCGAGGATTTCAAGATGAAAATATGATGGGTTGATTGTCCGCAGCAAGAAACGTGATTGTGATCACTACGTGAAATTTGACGAGGAAATAGAGAAGCTACAGTGTTGAAGCATCAGGAAGGAATAAAACCATCCAATAAGCGTCTTTTGAAAATAAAAATGAATGAACATTTTTCATCGAATGCACACAATATATGTGCAATGCAATTGAAAGATCGTGCAGATGATGTAATTACCAAATGCCAAGATTAAATAAACCATAGATATATCAACTCTGTAATGTTTTTAATACAACATACAATGTAGCAAACGAAGCAGGCCAGTTTCTGACGTTTAAGATAAGATTGAGCTACAAATAGAAAATGGGTTGGTCACGGAAGTGGGACACCATTCTTAGAAAACTACTGTTAAAATAGTTAGTCACATTGCATAGGAAATTAAAAATAAAATATTTACTAAAACAGTTTAACAAAATTTACAGCTCTGTGTCATGTCATCATTGATGAAGCTTCAACCATAACTAGTAAACCAGTGATTATAATTTTTGTAAATGTCGAAGACTGTGATCTGTCATCAATAACTTTTTATTGATTTGGCTGAGTTGAAAGGACAGGATGCTAAAACTATATGCACATCTCTATTAAATGGTTTGCCTGATGCAGGATTTGATAGTAGATATTTAAAAAATAATTTGGTCGCATTCTGCTCAGATGGTGCAAGTGTAATGCTTGGCCACAAATCACGGGTGAGCAGTAAACTTAAAAATGATCATAATTTGGCATTGCTTAAATCACCGCTTGCAACTGGTTCTATTACTAATATAAAACAATTTAATCACTCTAAGGTGTTCAGAGATAAAATTTACACGATCTTTCACCAATTAAACAAAAACAAATTGAGCTTTTTAACATTTCGGAAGAAATTGGACGAGAAATTCTGAAGATTGGTAGAGTTTTGGTACCAAGATGGGCTGCTTGCAGTAAAATCAACATTTGCTGTATGACATGCTTATCCAGCATTATACAAATATTTTTCTACTGGGAAAAATATTCAGGAATGGCTAGCCATCTTTTCAAGAAATTCTTCCTGGAAGATTTAGCAATAATGTTAGATATACTACAAGAAATTTCTTTACTTTCTAATGCCCTTCAAGCCAGAAATTTAAATTTAGCAAGAGCTAAAAACTAAAAAAAAAGGACTATTAAGGCATTTGAACTGCTCAAATAAAGTAGGGGAACCTTTGAAACGAAAATTGATGAAACCATTGCTTCTGAGTCCTTTAGGAATACTGAGTTTGTTGAAAACCAAAGATATGTTGGCCTTCTTCATCAAAAACTACTGGAAGCAGTGATAAAAATCATGAAAGCCAGATTGATGGATTGTGATCACTTAAAATGACAATAAAATTCATGAACTGGTAAACATACTTGAGTCAGATTTATGGAATACTGATGAAGTTGTTGTCCCTGGAAAGCCGCTGAAAAAATTGTATGAATTCAGTGAGCTCTTTCATCATGAAATCAGCATTAATGATTTCCATGACTATGTGGAAAATGTCCTATGAAATCGCCATAACCATGAGGTTCCAAGAACTGTGTATAAGGCTAAAAACATCATTAATACTGTTGCTCTTAGTTCCACATAGGCAGAAAGATGGTTTTCAACAATGAATATCACACAGTCAGATAAAAAAAGCTGCTTTGCAGTTGAAAATGTGGAAAATCTGTTGACAATTAATTTGATTGGCCCCCATTGGATTCATGGGATCACACCTCTTCATTTCAAATGTGACTAAGTAAAAACACACAGTTGATGACAACAGGGTCAAATATGGAAGGAATAAAGATTCTGATGATAATCAAATTGTGATTTGGAAATATTTAAAGCATGCTAAATAAATTATTTTAGTAAGGTATTTTTGTTATTATTTTTCATTGCAAAAAGTGGGGATGTGTAAAGCAAGATAAAACCGGGTTGTTAAAATGTTTGAATACCCCCACTGGAGTAGTCAAATAAGTAAGAAGGGGTGTGCTATGATATGAATATACATGTTTCGAGCAGGTGTGGTGGTCAGTTTTGTTTTGGTGTTTTTCCGTTTGTGAATTTTCTTACATCTTGCTTGATGCGTTCCATAATTTAGCTTTTGAGTTTAATCTGTCCCTACTGTACGACTTTTATGCTCAGAATGTTTGCTTCGTTTCGTCAAAAGTGATAGAATTCAGTAGCTGTATATGTCATTACGTGAAAAATAAATTATAATCAACAACGTACATATTAATACACCTAGAAGTTTTTAGGAATATGTATGTCTCAAAGAGTTCACAATCCGACCTGATGGTTTGAAATGAAATGTTGTTTGTAAATTGTTGGGCAACACTTTTAAAGCCCATGGGGTTTCGGGTCACTTCTTAAACGTACTGTGGTACTTTTCTGGAGTGTCTTAGTTTCGGAATGTAAAGTTTTAGAGACTAAATTTATTTACAACCAAAGAATACAGAAATTACATGGAAACTAAATATTATTTTATATATTATTGATATTTAGAAGTAGGAATGTATTTAATTCGGTAATACTGATTAATTGTTTGTTTGTTTTTGAATTTCGCACAAAGCTACACGAGGGCTATCTGGGCTAACCGTACCTAACTTAGCAGTGTAAGACTAGAGGGAAGGCAGCTAGTCACTGCCAACTTTTGGGCTACTCTTTTACTAACGAATAGTGGGATTGACCGTCATAATATAATGCCCCCACGGCTGAAAGGGCGACATTGTTTGGTGTCACAGGGATTCGAACCCGCGACCCTCATATTACGATTCTTCAAAATTATTCAGCTATTCTTATCATCTATGAAACTTCTCACTTAATAATCAACATAGGCCTAACGTGGCTAGATGGTTAATGCACTCGAATCGTAATATGAGGGTCGCGGGTTCGAATCCTTGTGACACCAAACATGGTCGCCCTTTCAGCCTTGGAGGGTGTTATAATGTGACGGTGAATCCCACTATTCCTTGGTAAAAGAGTAGCTCAAGAGTTGGCGGGAGTGGTGATAACTATCTGCCTTCCTTCTAGTTTTATACTGCTAAATTAGGGACGGCTAACGCAGATAGCCTTCGTGTAGCTTTGCGAGAAATACAGAAACAAACAATACTTCGACAGGTCTGAGTGGGTGGAGGTCAAAATTTATTATTATTGTAGTTCGTTCTAAATGGACAAATGCTACAAGTGAGATGGCTCAGGGATCTGTGCCGAAACCATTGTTATTAAAGACATTAAAGAGAGTTAGTTCGACTGAATAGTTGTACAAAAACATGACATTTATTTATTATAAATGTAAATTTATAAATCTGGGTTGTTTTAAATTCAATTTCACATATAATATAAATGGGAATATTCTCAACAGTGAGAAGAGGGATCTTGATACAACTCTTAGCTGGTCGAGGCAGTGTTTTATTTTAAGTGTTAAAGTAGAATTTTCGTTGTAACTTGCAGGTATACACAAGAATTTTGATTAGAAGTCTAACCAGGCATTTTTATATTGTTTAAGTAGTAGTTAAACCTTATCGGAACTATTGTTTGCATTTATGGTCCCTATGTTTTGTGAAGGACAATGCGTTGTTGGGAAGATTTCAAAAGACGACTGTTGGGATGATATCGGGAATAAATAGATTGTCGTATGAGAATAGGTTGAGATATTTTAAACTGTCCACTATAGAGAGGAGAAGGCCTGGGTTGAATTAAATGAAGCCTTCTAAATTATGAAATAAACTGATAAAATTGATGCACTGTCCATTCTTGAGACGAGAATGTCTGGGCTGATAAAAGTGATGGAGATACATTTTTCGTACTAAAATGCTAATACGTTGGAAGAAAAGAGTTCTTAAGTTTAAGCTTTGGAAAAACAGACATATCCAGTTGGACCAGTTGCAGATTTCATAACTACAATAGAATACTAAAAGTGTGGAAGATATAGACATGTAATTTTACATACATTTTTGAAAATGGTTGATAAATATTTAGATGATTAAGGTTGAATTTAATTATTTGTGTTCTGTTTTTGAGTGAAGTCGTGAGTCAGAACGTCCAGGATACGTCGAAAGATTTTTGAAGTCCCCTAATTTATATTACATCGTGAATATATGAAGAAAAGCAACTTATAAAGATATGCATGGTTAACTATTCTTAAATTAGGTTACATAAAAAGCCATTATTTATATCAAAATATCTCTGAATTTTAGTTTTAAATAATAGTTTCGATTATAGGAGTAAAATGGAACATCATAATTTCTTCAAAATCATCTTATATCGCTCCTTCGAATTACTCTTCTAAATAAAAATAAGTATATATAAATATTCCTTTTGATAAATGAGATTTTTTGCCAATCTTTTTCAATTTTCGCTACTCATAGCGAGAAGATCATTGATGACAACATCTTTGTTACCTCCATTATTTTCAAGCATGGTTTTTATGAGGTCTCTATCAATGGCAGGAAACATTTCTTGCATCTGAAAATAAAATAGGATTGTAGTACACCATCAAGAAAAAATGCATGTGACTATTTAATTTAGTTATGATTTTGGAGGCTAGTGGTATATTGCACTCCAACGTAAATCTCTTCTGGGTGTATTAATAATATAAATCAATATAACTGGCAAGGAAACCAACGAGTTTTAGAAATCTTATTCCATTTTTGATCCTAACTTTTCATATTATTCACTTTAAAAAATACATGCAAATAAAATCATAAGATAAAAATACATTGAAGTTTTTTTTTGCCAAATTATTTTAACTAAAGTCATTAAGATCAATATGAAAATCATATGACCAAAAATGATAATGTTTAAACGTTAACAGTTTAACCGATAATGCGTCTGAAAGATATAATATTCTAAGAAGAATGATTTTGGAATTCTGAATTTCAGTGGTGGAAGTATGAATTAAATATTTTGTTAGCAAAGTTTGACTACTCGGGAAAACATTTGTTCATTTGTTTGTAGTTTGGCTCTGTGCTTTCGATATGATAAGCACAGCACAGATAGCTTCTTGCCCATAATATCCAAAGCAGGTGTTTAGCGTTACTAGTCTGCAGAGTGCTATTCGTATTGTGCGCGATTATGAAACCAGTTTCTGTACCTTTCATAGGAAATGCACCCCAAGCTACACAGATACTTTACTCACATTTTTCTTTTTTCACTTCTTCCTACACAAGAAAAATGAAAACAGAAAGACGTAAACTCAGGTTAGCTTGTTTACATTACATTTAATGGCCAAAGACCGGTGTGGCCACATGGTTAGGGCGTTAGACTCCTAATCTGAGGGTCACAAGTTTCAATCCCAGTCACGTCAAACATGCTTGCACTTTCAGCCGTGGGGCGTTATAATATCACCATCAATTTCATTATTCGTTGGTAAAAGAGTAGTCCAAAAGTTGGCGGTGGGTGGTAATGACTAGGTACCTTCCCTCTTTACTAAGTTAGAAACGGCTAGCGCAGATAGCCATCATTTAGCTTTGCGCAAAATTCAAAATAAACATACATATATAATGGCCAAGTAGTACGTCCATGCAAGCTCACCTCAAGGGGTGCAACAAGCAATGAGATCCGTAAGGCCAGTTTAATATCTTTAATTTTGAGAAGCCGAGTAGAGCGTCCCTGCAAGTGTATTACCCCATATATTTAGTTATTTTCAGGCATCTCTCCTGTAGAAAGATTTGATGGTAGACTCCAGAGTCAGCTTGTTTAAAAAGTGAGCAATTAACAAACATTTATTAGATAATTGGCCTTGTATAAAGTCGTTTAGAATCCAGTGTACTTAGTCAGTTACAATTTAGCCATAATTTTTCTCACCAAACCAAGAATAAAAAGATACCAGAAAGAAAACTTTTACGTCGAAACTGTTTACCGTAAAACTATTTCATAAATTCTGTTTTTTATGAGAGAATTTCAAACAAAGCAAAAATCATACCTGTTTAATATCATCATCTGTTAGCCATACGGGTTGTCTTGGTTGAGATACCTGTTGATACTCACGGACATTCAACACTAAAATGTCAAAGATGAATTTTCAATATAATATAAATTGCATGCACAGAATTAATACCAACTAATGTTAGTAATTTCTGGTTCTAAACAAAAATTAAGGAAGTTCACATTGTAATTATTGAAACTTCAGATATAAACAAATGTAACATTACAAAGGACAATGAATATTAAAGTATAAAATGTAACATCTTTACAAGATACAATCTTGGCTAAAAGTTTGCATATTTTGTAACAACTACAATTATTATTATTAAAATGGAATACAAATATAGTTAGCAAACTGAGAAATGAATGTTATATTAAATAACTACACATGTATTCAGCCGAGGTTCTGAATTTTTCAAGTACAAGGGTTTAGATCGTAGCCTCGTCATTTATTGACCGAACTAAGATATAATTACAGTTTTGAATTCACGATGTAAAATCCTTTCGACTGATTTATTTGATCACGCCCAAGGTCTTATATATTAATTTACTCTAACTATATGTAAAAGAATTTCTATTTGAGAGTAGGCTGGCAGAGATCCTGATAAGTAATAACATCGAATCGGGTATACAAGAGCCTCATGCTTGGGATTGCTTACGCACGAAAACATAGTTAATAAAAAGGATAAAGAAAAAAGGTATCCTAGATTAAGATAAATTTAATCTAATCGTGTCAAAATGAATTTCAAGTGCCGCAGTTATTGAGGAATCCTTTTTGTTTGTATAATAAGAGAAGTTTTTTGGATACTATGAACGATTCATTACAACGGTAAACAACTTTAACAGCATTTTATTTATCACAGCAAAACTTTATAAAATTATATATAATGGCAAAATATAACATCAACTTATTATCAAAAGCGTCTATAATTTTATATCAGTTCGTATTAAATATTCAAATACTTGAGACGTCCTCCTCGTATGCTAATAACCTCCACAAGGTTATGTTAGAATCTGTTAATGAGAATACTGATGTAACCAATGCGATTTCATTCCAACTGGTCACTAAAAAAAGCTGTAAGCTAGTTACAAGAGCTGATTTAAGGTCGTTGTTGACAATTTTTTGTCTTAATTCTGTTCAGTAGTTTTCAATGGTATTACAATCTGGAGACTTTATTGGCCATGCCAATCTTGTAACGCTCTCCTGATAATTCTGTACAATGTATGCACTATGGGCAGATACATTGTCTTCCTGTAACATAAACATATTGCCAATTCTTACTCTAGTATGTGGTATAAATATCGTTACCATGTGATGTCTGTAGGGGGCGTTATTGACATTTCCCTGAAGGAGATGAAGAGCAATATTTTAACGATGATGAATAGCTGCCCAAAGATGTACTGCACTATATTATATGTATTCTCTGTAGGAAAATAGTCTTTCCTCATCTATTCTCCAGGCAAACAAAAAAAACACACCTATTATCAGCTTTAAAATGCCGAAAACAGAACTCATCTCAAAAAATGATATGTCGCCAGTGTCCTAACAGTCTTGCCCAAGTAACACGATGATGGCAGTGAATTTTGGTTAATATCAGTTCGCAGATAACACTTCCTGCAAAATAACCATGTTTGGTCAATTTTCTATTCACTGTTCTACTGAATATCCTGGAATGAATGTGCTCACACCATTCTTGTTCTAAGGTAGTGCAAGAATTCTTTTGACCTTGACGTGTTAACCTGTTCCAAACACGGCCATTTAGAAATGTATTTTTTCAGTGTCTATCAGTAGACATTTCTGGAACAACGTTTCTTGCAGTCCAATGATTATTTTTTTTAGGATTCGGTATACAGTACACTGTGGGTAACGTACTGTTCTGGCAACGCTCGTTTGCTTCATACTATTTCTGGACAGTCGAAATTTATTTTTTACGAGCTGAATGCTTGTCACATGATGGTAAGTACTGATTAATCTTTTTTTATAAATTAAATCTAAACAAACATTTTACAAACATGTTTTTTAAAAAATCGTTATATTATAAAACAATCTATATTAATAAAACGGCGTGTCTACTTGTCTGTGGGTCTAAATGTGTTTTACTGCCATAGCTCCAAGAGAAAGAACTTAGGAATTAGAAATTTTGCACACACTCATATAAGGTGGAATATGAGAGTGCACACTCATAGGTATTTTTGCTTATCCATATGCGTGCGCATCTTTTTGTGAGGTAAGCAAGCGAGAAAAACAGTGAAAAAATATGTGACTGCCATAGTTCCAAGAGATAAGATCCTAGAAACCTGAAATTTTGCTCTCATATGAAGTGGACATTTTAAAAAGGCAAGCTAGCAAAAAAGTACATAGAAGGGAAGTGGTTCCTTATATTACAAACATAAATCACAGACAGGCACGCACACATTCACATGTGTGCATGCATCTCTAAGTATGTGTGACCCCCAGAGCTCAAAAAGGAAAACCTAGAAAACTGAAATTCTGCATCCGTAACAAGTAGTTTCTGAGGGCTTGCACCTGAGTATTATTACTTACCTACGTGCGTGTGTGCATGCGCCTCATTTCATGTGAAAAATCATGTAGAAAATAAATGAGGAAAGAACTTAGAATCTTGAAATTTTGCAACCATATTATGTGGACTCCGAGGGTGTGCACCTAGGTATTATTATTATTATCTTTTCCACCTACGTGCGCGCCTGCACATCTTTTCAATGAATCAAACTGGCGAAAAATCATATAGAAAAGAAGTGGTTTCGTTTGTTCTTAATTTCGTGAAAAGCTACTCCAGGGCCATCTGCGCTAGCAGTCCCTAATTTAGCAGTGTAAGACTAGAGGGAAGGCAGCTGGTCATCACCACCAACTCTTGGGCTATTCTTTTACCAACGAATAGTGGGAGTGATCGTCACATTATAACGCCCTCACGGCTGAAAGAGTGAACATGTTTGGTGTGACCGGAATTCGAACTCGTGACCCTCGGATTACGAGTCGAGGGCTTAACCCACCTGGCCATGCCATGCCGAAAGAAGTGGTTTTTTATGTTGTGTTTATGTAGAAAAATCAGTGTGTTTCGGTGAAAATGCGTTCCATCAGTTACTTTTATACTTTTATGCCATGTTGTTTATCAACAAAAGTATACAGGTTATACAGCTATACTGAAATGGGTTCAGAATACGCACACTATCAATCTTATAACCCGAGCAAAGCTGGGTACTTTCGTTAGTATATGTATAAATAATAATTATCATTTTTCTAGTATTCATGAAAACAACATTTCTGTGTATATTTGTTCATAATCTGAGAGTGGTTCTTAATCAGAACTTTGAGTTAATTATGTTTCTATGTTGCTTTCAAATCTGTTTTCTGATGAACCATGCAAAACAAAAGTTATAGAAGAAATATTCCTACACGTTCTTGAATTTTTCTTATTTTAACCTTTTTACACACACTTTTTAAGTTACACTTTAACGCAGGAATTATGTATTAGATCAATAAATCATGGTATATTTGAAAAAATACCGGAGAAACAAACAAACTCACATAGCTATAATTTTATTTGATAAAACTACGCTCACGAAATTTAATTTAATAAAAGTTTGCATAAAGTAAACAATAAACGTAAGTAATGTTATTTATTATATCGTTCAGAGTATTAAACCAGTTATGAACGTTAAGAGTACGATACGATTTTACGAGGTGAAACCAGGAAATTCACAAAAATGTAGAGTAAAATCCATAGTAAAAAAATAGCTAAAATGTGTTTATAGTTGTCTATGAAAGGAATCGAAACTAAAGTATTGCAAAGTAAAGTACATATAAATCTCTAAAGAAGACAAACTTAGCTAAATATACAAAAATGTTTGAATGCATGTTGGTTTCGAATGAAGTGCGTGTGTGTGTTTTAGAATCTATATAAATCTAAAATGTCCATATAATTTTATTTCGTGTGATGTTAATTTTTTTTAGAAATTACGCAGGGCTAAATGTTGCTTATGTGAAACACTTTGCAAATAAAAAATAAAGTCGAAGCCAGTCGTTATGTGATGACGATCGAGAAATTTTCGAGAAAAAGTCCAGACAGAGAAAATCAAGCATATTATACATATAGTCAATTGTCTGAACCTACGATTTGCTAATGTGATAGCAGAGAAGAAAAATAACGGTGAATGGAAATGCATACAAATATAATCTTTCTTAGAAAATGCTCATAAATTTAACTACATCTTTAAAATTCTCTCATTGGAGGTGAAAAACATCAATAACAATGTATTGTATCAGTGATGTCGATAAACCAACTTGTTGAGAAATTTATATGCAAAAACGGCTCGTTTGGGTTGAGAAAATATTTTACATAGAAGAGCGATATATATAACTACCGTGAAACCCATTTTCTGTATTCAAATGTTAGATAATTTAAATAACTAACTTAAAATATTATATTATTTTGGTTTTCCTTAATATTGTATTACCCTGCTCTAAACATTATAAGTTTAAAATGAAAAAAAAAGCTATGAAATTCTCCACTCGACTGGAATTTTAACGTGAAAGTTTCGCTTGAGACCAAACACTGAGCCATTTCAAACTTTACCAACAGAGAGTGGAGTGTTGCCTACAACATTGCGAACAGAGAGTGACTTTTATGTATTAAAAAACTATAGCATAAGAGTTAATTGATATTCTTGGTATCTCTGACTGCTTGAAACGTTTTGACATAAAGTTCTTACTACTGTTTAGAATGTTCTGAACTTCTCTAAAAAACGCTATATGTGATTTAACATTTTATACATTGTAAAACAGTGGATGAGGTTACTTGTATTTTTTTAAAGTTATGTGAGTTTCAGAAGGTTCCCTTTACTCATTGATTGCCCTTGTTTCTTTACAGTTTCTAAAATGTTGAACATAAATTCGTCTTTCTGTCACTACCGCGATGCAATAATAGTAATAGTAATCTGCAGTCTTGCAGAAAATTTACTACTTGTTATCACGTTTTTTTGCTAATACATTGTAAAATTTTAAGTCAGGCTCTGGATAACTCTGGTCAAGTGAACAGTGATGCATCGAATAGCCCAAGTTTTGTAGACTGCCAAAGTTTTATACAAGATTTGAGAAAAAGTACGTCTACGAAGTTTAAAAAAATAAATATCAATAATAACGAAGAGAAAGACACGACTAGTCACAAAACACACAAATGAATTATTGTTTGCTTTCTTGTATTCACGACAAACTTTAATTTCCATTTTTTTGTCTCCATTCTGGATCTTAAGGAAAGTTATGGGCCCGTCATGGCCAAGCACGTTAAGGTGTTTGACTCGTAATCCGAGGGTAGCGGGTTCGAATCCCGGTCGCACCAAACATGCTCGCCCTTTCAGCCGTGGGGGCGTTATAATGTTACGGTCAGTCTCACTATTCGTTGGTAAAAGAGTAGCCCAAGAGTTGGTGGTGGGTGGTGATGACTAGCTGCATTCCCTCTAGTCTTACACTGCTAAATTAGGGACGGCTAGCGCAGATAGCCCTCGAGTAGCTTTGCGCGAAATTAAAAATAACAACAACAAACAAACAGTTGTGCCAGGGACCAAACTTTATATTTATTTGTTCTATTCTTACTCAATACAGACTAGATCAATTTGACCGGCTTCGTAACCATAAAAATTAAAAATGAATCAAGATTATTGTTTTTTCTTTCTATAATTACTGCGAATTGTAGCAGAAAACAACTAAATAGTTTAAAAACTCTTAATCTCATGCAGCTGATCATAATTAACTTTTATTGTTTCATTGCCTCTTACGCAGTGATTTTCAAAATTCCTTCCATAAGTAGTGTCAAAATGTGCAGTAACATAAAGCAAATGTTACACTAACTAACTTGAATAAATGTTACTCGTGGGTTGTTAGTCCTAGCGAGTGTTGCTAGTAGAAAAATTTATTATTATTATTATTGTCATTATGCTTATTTATATTACATAATTCAATCTGATCTAACCTAAAAGTTTTTAAGTTTTATATTTTTAGTTTTATAAAAATAAATACAGAACAGATAAGAAGAACGAAAAATATATTACTCATATATAATTAACTTAATATGTATTAATTATAATTAACTAGAGATTTGCTTATACCATATTCATAGTATTAGTAAACTAAGATGCACCTTAATGCAAAGCTTAGATCACAATCAGAACTTTTCAAGTGGAATAACTTATTACAACTAGCAGTTTTACACTAAAACAGTAAGTTGTCAATCTCCAGTTACATTTTTAAAGTATGTGGCTCATTAGGATTGTAAAAATATAGTATTTACCTGACCAGAGGGGGGGAAGAGTACGATTACAAATATCAATGCTGATTGTATTTAATTACAGACTTACGTGGTCCAACGTGGAAGTATGACACTACGGATGGATGATATTGTGTCGTAATCATTATTGGTGGACATATGGGTAGAGCCGGAGCAAGCAGAGGAGTCTTGAAAAGTGGGATTAAACAAAATGTATAAATTTAGAAATCTCACACTTTTAGTTCCATATAATATTAGAAATTTTGGTTTGTTGAAGAATAACCTATAAAAATATTTGAGCTACTTACATAATAAGTATGGTATTGTTTCATGGAATATAAGATGTTTTAGGTATTTGTTTTATGTGAAAATGTGTATTTAAATTGTGTTGTTATAATATTTATATGCTTTCATTTAATAATATGGAATGAGCATACCAATATCTATATTTGAATATCTTTATAGTGTTAGATTAAAGCCTTAAATGAAAAAGGTTGCGATGTTTTATTGCATTTATTACAATAGCACGAGGTGTGTAACATAAGTTATATCGTGATTTTTCAACACACTTTCTGCTCTCAATGAAAGAATGTAATATTACATTTTACTATGATTTACCTACTATTCTTGATGTTGTTAATATGAGAAACTTATTTTGATATGTAACAGTTCCGATAATTCTTAATGTATCTTGTAGGCTCAAAGATATTTAGTAAAAAAAAAAAAGTCGAAGACATAAACAATTATTTCTTGAATGTAATCAATAGATCTTAACACAGTTATAAAACATTTAATCTAAAAAATCATGGTGAAAATGAGCTTTGCTTTTACTGATAATATTCTATTACGTTTTATCACAAACTGTAGAAAATAAATAAAACAAAATCAATTTATTTTAAAAGTACGTTATCTTACGGTACATTTCCAAGAAAACGTTAGTATTGCAGCTGGTATTACTTTAAATGAGAAATAAGGAGATGATTTAAAACATAATTTGCCAATGCATTTTGTAAATTAACATGATAGAATTAATATAAAAGATGTGAAACTTACTGTACGTGAAAACGCAAGATTAATTAGTCCGTTTTCCTTATCTCCACGCTGTCCTTTAAGAGGAAACCAACATTCCAAATTTCCTCCATTTAAGACAGGTTCCGGTATTTTAATGTTCCCCCAAGCAACTTTTTTATCTGCTTTAAAGTGATGCTAGAATAAAATCAAACACAACCTACAACGTCTGTGATCTTAAGTCAAATTATAGGTTAATACCAGTTCCTAAAAGCTGCTGATTAGATATATATATTTCATCAGTGAACCTGACGATGACCGAAGAAGGTCAAAACGTTGTCTGCTCCTCTACATAGTACTTTCTCTATCTATACCAGCCGTTTTTACATATATAATTTTCTATACAAGTGGGTTATATATATATAACATCAAAATGTTCCATTTGTGGGTACGAATAAGAAAACACTGTGTTTACTTATTTTCTTATCTCTCTCTTTCTCTATATATATATACCAGGTATATATATTACGTTTATCATTTTGTTTGTTTTGTTGTTGAACACAGAGCGACACAATGGCTTATCACGGTTATCGAAATTTTGTTTTTAGTGTCATAGGCCTACAGATTTACTGCTAAGACACTATTACATTCACAACGAAATCGTTTATCACAATCTATGCATACACACTGTTTAATCACTTACAACAAAATGTTTTACAATGAAAGACAAGCAGAAAGTCTACTCTTAATTATTAGACTAATTCTAGATAGAACATGTAATGACTGTTGGTATTTCCAAAAACTAATATTTTATTATAATTGTTTTACAGTGATATTAATTCATAAAATAAAGTATTTTGTTAATAACAGTGTAACAAACATGACAGTCATAATGTTAACGAATACAAATTATTACGTACCATTAAAGTGAATATTTAACCTTCAGGCTAAAGTTCTGTTACAGTTTACTTTGAATGAATTAGTATTAGGTTTGGTGTTGGAAAACAGTATATTTCAAACATTCATAATTTAAATAAGAATAAATTTCCTCTACGTCGGTAAGTAAATGAGTGCATGGTCAGGTGGTTAAGGCATAGGACTCGTAATCCGAGGGTCGCGGGTTGGAATCCCCGTCACACCAAACATGCTCGCCCTTTCAGCCGTGAAGGCGTTATAATATGACGGTTAATCCTACTATTCATTGGTAAAAGAGTAACCCAAGAGTTGGCTGTGGGTGGTGATGACTAGCTGTATTCCATCTAGTCTTATAATGCTAAATTAGGGATGGCTATCGCAGATATCCCTTGTGTAGCTTTTCTCGAAATTCAACATAAACCACACCAAGTAAATGAATATGTTTGCCAAACCACTGAATGTAAATAAAACAAAAATACTTTTTTAAATAAAGCTTATGCTGCTGAGTCGTATTATTATAATATACTCTTCAAAACAAGAAACGCAAAAGGGATATTTTTGTTATTTTAAAGAGAAATATATGTAATAACGTTACAAGCTGAGAGTATGTGATGTTACACGTGTTAAGGCACTGATTGTCAGACCAAAATGATAATAAAAGTTGTGCACTTTGAAAACGGAGGAAAACATCGGATTTTTCGCCAAAACGCATGCGTGTCCAATAAATTTGTTTGAGAGATCTGCATGTTCTGCAAGTGCAACATGTGCAAAATCCCTATAAAAGTGACGGGTTCTCGGTTTCCATAGCTCAGTGTTAAGCCACCGACACGCAATACAGTTACGCCAAGACTGAAGCACAACGCAACAACGCCATTGGTCACTTTGAAGCAGGCGAATCTCGATCAGACGTTGCCAGAGCTGTGAATGTCCACCCAAGCACCATCACAAGGCTATGGAATCGTCACCAACAACATGGATCAACTCGTGACCGTCCACGATCTGGCAGACCTCGTGTGGCCACGCCCGCACAAGATCGCAACATCCAGTTACGTCACCTTCGGGATAGGACCACCACTGCAACGTCTACTGCCTCAACCATACCAGGGCTGCGTAGGATTTCCGATCAGACCGTATGCAACCGTCGACGAGATTCTTAGGTCCCATGTGCAGCCCATCATGGTGAACGTAAACGACGTTTTTCAACATGACAACGCCTGTCCTCACACAGCCCGACTCACCACTGTCTTCTTGAAACACCACAACATCAACGTTCTTCCCTGGCCCTCCAGATCACCAGATTTAAACCCCATCGAACATCTTTGGGACGAGTTGGACCGACGTCTGCGACGGTGACAACCTCAACCGCAGACTCTACCTCAGCTTGCAGCAGCTTTGCAGGCTAAGTGGATAACCATTCCACAGGATGTGATTCGTCATCTCATCGCTTCCATGGGCAGGAGATGCCAAGCAGTTATTGATGCTCACGTGGGGCATACTCGTTATTGACGTTGAGTGACGTTAAACTTCACCTAGTGAGCGTGGACTTCGCCTTTGCAGACTTTGGATGTTCAGCAGTGAATGTGCAAAGTTTCACACATGTCATACGGAACTACCCGGAATAAAATTGTTAACAATTTGTCTCATATTTTGCCTTTTGCGTTGTTTTTTTTTTGAAGAGTATATTATTAGGTAGTTGATGTTTTGAATTAAGCACAAAGCTACACAATGGGCTATCTGTGCTCTACCCACCACAGGTATCGAAAGCCGGTTTTTAGTGTTGTAAGTCTGCAGACATACCGCTGAGCCACTAGGGATAATTAGGAAGCTAATTGTAGAATTTAACAATTTTTAAAGTATTATTTAAAGGAAAAATTATCAAAAAAGTAAAATGTTAAGTAATGATGTTACCATTGGGTAATTACGTAATTGTATGGCATGTGCTATAAACCCTGGTTACAGTCTAAATCTATAGAAAAAGAACATTGTGATTTCTGACCTGACTATGTTTAACAATAGTTCACAGGCCTCATGTACAGTTAGGTTATCTCACAGACCAAAATAATACATACGTTTCTAGTAAATGTACCAACAATTAAGGTAAAATAGCTCTAGTTGCATATGTTATACTGCAATATATAAATCTTCTAAGTGTTGTAATAAATTTATATTTTAACCTTTGACACTATGACAGTTCCATTTTTACGAGTATTTATTAGGTGTTTTGCTGCTAGTGTTAAATTGTTAATGATTTTGAAGTCAGTTTGAAAACCTATAATAAAACATGTTAGTTACAACAAAATAGTATGATTAAAAATTCTATCACATGTGTACAAGCAGGAATGAAACTACTTAAGTATTCAGTCTAATTTAAGTTATGAAAATATTAACACCAGAAGGAAAAGTTTCAGTTGTGTTTACATTATAAACTCCAGCTTATTTTGAAAAATAGAAGCTGAATAAAATACTCACTTCATCAAATACTTCGAGGTACAAAGATGTCACTCCTGTTGGTAGATAACTGGTAAACAATAAAAAGAACTTACATTATAATATGTTTGATAATTTATCAACAGTGGTATCTGATACAAACCTAACAAAAAGAAGGCCCAATGCTAATGTTTAAATCCTTTGTAGTTTTTGTGTTTAAGAAATCATTCCTGTAAAATGTGGTGGTTTATGCAATTGTTTTGAGTATCGTAGTTAGATATTTTGATGGAATTAAATTCTTAAAATACCGTGTGGGGAGATACTGCTTAAAGATAAAATTTTCATGGGCTTTGATAAATACCAAATTATGTTTGACGTTTTCAAACGGATGAAGATTGATGGTTTTCTTAGCTTACCAATAAAATAGCTTATTCCAAAGGGGAGTTTTGGCTCCAAAGTAGTTAGTTGGCGTTTTATATGTGGTATGCCCAACATGGAGCCTGACATACGGATGCATCATCACAACTCCATAGTTCTTATTTAGCTTGGCCTAAAACAAAACATGACGCATTTCTGTAACAACAGTTTTTATTGCAAGTAAAAGTTACATAAAAATGACAAAGTAATAAAATACAATAACGAGTTCATGTCTTATCATTGTTTAGTTGAACAACTAGAAAGTTTGTATGAGCTATGTGGAAATCAGGGACAATGAATCTATAATGGTTTTGAATGACATATCAGTCTTATCATCTTTGACTGAGATTCAAGAGATGTTGAATTGCAATACGTGCTACTTTGTTTGTTTTTTAGTCATGACAAAATATCTTTGTACAGATAAGCATGTGATAAAGTTGGTAATTATGGTACACTTAATAAACATGATTAATGTTTTTTGTAAACTACATGAATGAATATAAAAATGTTCTAGTGAAGTATAATAATAATGTTGGAAAAATCCAAATTTTCTTTGTACTGTTTAATATAATTTGATATATATATATATAGTTATGTATAACATCACTTTAGAATTTATAACTAAAGACGGAAGAACAACGTTTACCTTCCTTACTGTTGTATTGTTCAGGTGTCTGTACTGTTATAACTGCAACTTATAACTGAAAACAGAATAATAACTTTCACCTTCCTTACTGTTGTATTGTTCAGGTGTCTGTACTGTTATAACTGTAATTTATAACTGAAAACAGAATAATAACTTTCACCTTCCTTACTGTTGTATTGTCAGGTGTCTGTACTGTTATAACTGTAATTTATAACTGAAAACAGAATAATAACTTTCATCTTCCTTACTGTTGTATTGTTCAGGTGTCTGTACTGTTATAACTGTAATTTATAACTGAAAACAGAATAATAACTTTCACCTTCCTTACTGTTGTATTGTTCAGGTGTCTGTACTGTTATAACTGTAATTTATAACTGAAAACAGAATAATTACTTTCACCTTCCTTACTGTTGTATTGTTCAGGTGTTTGTACTGTTATAACTGTAACTTATAAATGAAAACAAAAGAAAACTTTTACTTTCCTTACTGTTGTATTGTTCAGGTGTCTGTACTGTTATAACTGTAATTTATAACTGAAAACAGAATAATAACTTTCACCTTCTTTACTGTTGTATTGTTCAGGTGTTTGTACTGTTATAACTGTAACTTATAAATGAAAACAATAGAAAAACTTTTACTTTCCTTACTGTTGTATTGTTTAGGTGTCTGTACTGTTATAACTGTGATTTATAAATGAAAACAGAAGAAAAACTTTTACTTTCCTTACTGTTGTATTGTTCAGGTGTCTGTACTGTTATAACTGTGATTTATAAATGAAAACAGAAGAAAAACTTTTATTTTCCTTACTGTTGTATTGTTCAGGTGTCTGTACTGTTATAACTGTGATTTATAAATGAAAACAAAAGAAAACTTTTACTTTCCTTACTGTTGTATTGTTCAGGTGTCTGTACTGTTATAACTGTGATTTATAAATGAAAACAGAAGAAAAACTTTTACTTTCCTTACTGTTGTATTGTTCAGGTGTCTGTACTGTTATAACTGTAATTTATAACTGAAAACAGAATAATAACTTTCACCTTCTTTACTGTTGTATTGTTCAGGTGTCTGTACTGTTATAACTGTAATTTATAACTGAAAACAGAATAATAACTTTCACCTTCCTTACTGTTGTATTGTTCAGGTGTTTGTACTGTTATAACTGTAACTTATAAATGAAAACAGAAGAAAAACTTTTACTTTCCTTACTGTTATATTAAAAAGGTTTTAACTAAGTGCTTGTACTGTTATAAGTGTAATTTATAACTGAAGACAGAATAAAATTTATTTTACCTTAATCACTGTTATATTCAATCTTTGATTCATATTCGAAGGATAAAGTCTTCCAGGAGAGGAAAATTGCTGTTGATGTAATTGTGCTTGCGTATTTACAACAAGCTGCTGTTGCTGGCTGTTAGCACTGATCCAAAGATGTCCACTCATTGGCTGAAAAACAAGCAAAAAGACAAGAACGCAAAAATCGCTATATATTGAGCCAGTACATAAGGTGTCTATTTCATTAACTATTGCTCCCAGTGGTACAGCGATATGTCTGCGGGCTCACGCCGCTAAAAAACAAAAACCTGGTTTCGATAAACGTGGTGGTTAGAACACAGAAAACCCATTGTGTAGCTTTGTACTTAATTATAAATAAACAAATATATCATTAACTATAAACAAAAAATGTACATTATCAGGTTGCACGAAGCATGGAAGATAGTCTATCAAAAGAACGCTGTGTTAAAAGTATTATCTATGATACATTTAAATGACTAGGAGTTCAAAGTCTCACTTAATGCACTTCACAAGTTCAGGTTGTTATTCACGATTACGAAAACTTGGTTATTATGAAATAAATTAGGGCAAATTTAACATAAATAGGTTGAATGTTCTTAAACTGTTGATTGGCACCAAAATCACATCCAATTTCAACAGGCAAACTGTTCATATTTATACAATCAGTGTGACCTACTTTCTGGTACAGAGTCACTTTTCCTGCTGACGGTGTGCACATTCATGGAAGTTGTATATTACTTGACATAAATCCTACCCAATATTCTTGAGAAGAAGTTTGTCTGAGTAAAACAGGCATTTGACACATGATGTCTAACACAACGCGTTTCACCTTCCATTGTCATTAAAGTAAAAAGTAATTTTTCTGGTTACTCGCAATTCGCTTAGTCTTTTTTCTCTCTCTTCATATTCTAAGAAATTCTTTTGACTGGTTCACCTGGTCACATATGGCATGATTGTTTGATTATTTTGTGATATCAAATATTGTTCACAGCTCTTTCTGCTACAGTTAGTTTCTTGGATTGATACCAGGAGTGTAAATGCTCCGTTTGCTTCTAAATTACTTCGGCATGGATGTCAAATGGTGCATAAGCCTTTTTATTCTACAAGAAACAGTCTATAGTTTGTTCTTAGGGCAAAGCCATTCTTGACTCTCTGTTGTGTCCACCGTAGGGACTCGAATATCGGATTTTTGTATTGCAAGACTGTAAAGTTATTACGTCTAATTCATATTTTCTTGGTAAATGTAGAAAGACGGACCAATGGAGTCACTTTTACATATCATTATTGATCAATCTCTTCATAGTTTGGTACACATGGTACAATATATATGTCAATCTGACTTTGTTATCACTAGATTACTGATTCACTTATCTTCCCAGGTTTTTTTTAGTTTAAGTAGTAGCATGTCAGACATAAATACACATTTACTTTATTAATTCACCATAATCACAGTGATTGAAGAACATTGTATTAACTGTATAGGTGCCTGTTTTCACGAGAGACAACTACACAGCCATATAACATAAAACAAGGTTTAAGGCCAACAAAGGGCCCAATGGTTACAGAGTCTATTTCATTTACTTAAACAAAAAACAAAACAAAATAATTCTCTTCAATTTACTACATCCATCATCTATAAAAGCAACCCATTTCAAGAGAAAACCGCTCTTTTAGAAAAGTAAACCTGCCTAAGTTGAACATGCCTCACACCTTGCCCAAAATGAATATTTGTGTCCTCTTTTATTATTATCACCACTAAATAAGATAAAATATCGTACATCGATACCACCAACTTGTTTAATAATAAAAACTCTTAATCATATTCTCTGGCATTGTTTCTCAAGACAAAACATTTTCACAGATATTAAACTGTGCTTGTGAGGACAACTTTTCAGTCTTAGGAAGTACCTAAGTAGCTCTCTTCTGGACCCTTTCCAACAAGTTAATGTTCGTCTCAAGATAAGGAGTGCAAGACAGAACACAGTATTCCAAATGTGGTCTAACCAGGGAACTTTAGAATGAAATGATTATCTCTGTACACTTATATTCAATATTTCTGCGAATACAATTCAAATTTTTACTCTCCCTACCATTAGCAACAGTATATTACTTGGATGCCTTAAGAGACTGATCAACCCACTACAGCTGTACTATTTTCTTTCATACCACTGTTAAGATTATTCTCATCAAAATTAAGCTTATTTTTTGAATGATGATAACTCGTGTGCATTAACAGTCTTCTGCCAACTAGTTGTCCAACTCAGTAAATGATGTAAGTTATTTTGTAAAGAAGCATTCTTCTCGCAACCTGTTACTCTCAAGAGCAAAAGTCTCAACACTGAACTCTGAGGTGTTCTATTTGTGATATTTGATTGAACTTCATTTATTACAATCCTTTGCTTTCTTTCCTACAGCCATATTTCGACCCAACGAGCCAACTTTTCCTCACACCCATAGAGATAATCTTTTATCAAGTCTTAGATGCGACACCTTGCCAAATATCTTCTTACAAATCAAAATATACCAAATACACACCTTTACCCCAATCAACAGATGTAGCAAGCAACCTGTTCAATTAAATAAGCTTTTAGTTGCCATTTCTCAAAGACGATACAATTGTTTAAATGATATTCAATTAGTTTGTATTCTACGTTTTGGAAGTCAAAACTCTAATAGTATTAATAATAATAAATATAAAGTAATTAGTGATGAGACAAAATTAAAATTGATAACCATGGTACTGCCAGTGTTATTTGTTTGGTTCTTCTGCGATATGGATGGGGCCTCAGCTTATACATCCTCCATTGAACAACGAACAAATTACAGAAATAATCAGCAGGTTTCATTCTAATCAGTAGCGTCCTCTACTGGAGTACCTTTATTAAAGGCGACATATGATAAAGGGCTGGCAAAATGGTTTGTATTTTTTTATTTCGCGCAAAGCTACTCGAGGGCTATCTGCGATAGCCGTCCCTAATTTAGTAGTGTAAGATTAGAGGGAAGGCAATTAGTCATCACTACTCACCGCCAACCCTTAGGCTACTCTTTTACCAACGAATAGTGGGATTGATCGTAACATTATAACGCCCCCAAGGCTAAAAGGACGTACATGTTTGGCGTGACAGGGATTCGAACCCGCGACCCTCAGATTACGAGTCGAGTGCCCTAACCACTTGGCCATGCTGGGCAGTGGCAAAATGAAAATTTACCGTGGGCACTGCTCGAACGAACTAACTTTACCAGTTGCAATATAACAAATGAAATTTCCTAGCTTTCTGATGTAGTGAGTATCATAACGTTTGAATTCTGAAATTCCTTTATCCATTTATCTAAAACATGCCGACCAGTAGAAGTAGCAATGAGAACGACTAGTGAATGTACTTACATACAATATTTTTTTTCTCAGTGATGCAATATTTCTGGGCCTTTTCACTCACAGGTTTACTGGCTACACATTAATTTCATCCAGCAGCTTTGGATACGACATGATATAGTTTAATGTTCGTCAGAGGTAGTGATGTTTAATAAGGAGATAAATACAAATTCTACCTTTTTTTTACCCATTGTTATACTTAATTTGTCGGCCATATACAAAAAGGGACAAATGATTCTAGCATAGAAAGTACCTTACAACTTAGGTAACAAACCAGTATTTGATTATATTATAATATATTTGAGTTTCAGTCCAATAAAATGTAGTCCTTCTATAACTGTTCACAGGATCTCCAGGGCTGTTTCAAAGTACTTGGTGCATCGCTGATACCAAATGCATGAGAACCAGATTTCGTAGAGCTCATAGTTAAATGAGGGGAAGGCTACATTGTAATATGGCTGTCACTTGTGTCTTCCTTAAAGTAAATCAATATTATCTTTTCTACCCGATCATTTGATCATAAAATGATATTCTGACATTCAATCAAGGGACTGACGAGTTTGCCTTTTTAAAAGTTGTTCAAAAGTATTTCATATTTTATGGTTAATTGTTACATGCCCATCAAAACATTAACTCGTACCATATTTGAAAGATGTTAAATTAAAAATTGCCAAAGAATACAAAGATGCAGATTCATAAAGCAAAACATTTCTATTTACAGGTGAACAAGAAGTAAAAGAACTGTGATATAATACGCTAGTGAGAAGTCTGTGTCATAACCTCTTCATTTCGAGTTCAACTTCAGGAATGCAAGTATGAGTAACTCCGAGGAAAAATAATCTGATTCTCTGAATAATAAAAAAAATATTACATTGAATTAAAAATATAATTAAATTAAAACTAGTTATTGGGGAATTACTGGCATTTTACCATTACTAGGAATGTCAACGTTAATAAGTCTTAACAAAAGAATATCAGTGCACCATTGAAAGTTAGGAGCAGGTGAACAACTATAACAAATTACAACTAACCTTTCATAGTTAAGAATAGACCAAAAATTAAGCCCTGTAATTAATTTAAAAATGTGGGGGGGGGGTTATCACGAAAACTCGCTCTCTCTCCTGAACATAAGTAAATCGTGAGACAAAAAGTTTAGTGAAAGTTATAAGTCCACACTAACCAATAGGGGAGGCAGTCATACATAGCTAACGACCACGTGTTGTATTTACATATAGGTATTTTTATGTTCCGTTAGATTTCAGTGGAGGTTTTACTTACACTATAACACCCTTCTGAATACACAGTACTCCACTGATCTGAGCGTTTTATTTATTTTCATGTAAGATATGTTTATAGGAAGAATCTTCACTGATAAAAATATGTATATATTCTTTTATTTTCTGTACAATCTAAATATCTTTACGTAATTATTTACTGAAATGAGCGTGACCTAGTTTTAACGTGCCCAACTGTAGATCGAAGTGTGTACGGTTTCAGAAGTGATGCGACTAAAAACACTCTATACATTTAGTTATGGTACGTTATCGCAGAGGCAGCTAATTCTATTATTCGGTTCAGAGGGACGGATAAAGTTCTTTGTAACAGTGGGCGCTGCTGACTGCTTTCCTTCTGACTAACAGCTCAAAATTAAGGAGAGCTACACCTGAACCCTAGGGATCTTTAACGCAATCGTTTAGCTCACATGTCCATAAAATTCTGTTCGGGTTATATTTTCAATTTTTAATTGCATATTTATCATTTATATTAATGGCTTGGTGTAGTTATCGTGATGGATCTGAGATTTCACGGTTAGTATACGGTCGTTGCAACAAAAAAAAAAGAGAAAAAAAGAGATCGGTTCAGACTGAAAATTATAATTTCGTATTTATAATCGATACCCAACAACAGGAGTTATGTAAAGCTAGTCATGGCCAGGAATCTACAGTTCGCGTAAAATTGCTACAACAAAACAACAACAAATTGCGCTCTACATTTTATGGCTGCTTGTGTTCTATACAAGTACTGATGAAATCCGACTATTAGGTTAGAAAATTACAAAAATTGGTAATTGTACAGTTTACAAGGTGTCTTTTTGTTTGTTTTGGAATTTCACACAAAACTATGCGAGGGCTATCTGCGTTAGCCGTCCCTAATTTAGCAAAGTAAGACTAGATGGAAGGCAGCTAGTCATCACCCACCACCGCTAACTCTTGGGCTACTCTTTTACCAAGGAATAGTGGGATTGATCGATACATTATAATCCTACAGTATCCTACAGATTCTTGGTAGAGGTGTTTTCATGCATGGTAATGACCACAGTCTGAACGTTCTATTTCTGTCAGCTTGAAAATTATTATCATACGTTATTTTTGTACCCCTTTATTAGTACACGTGTAAAATAACAAACAGTTCGATTTTATAGAATGTACTTAGCCTAATAAGGGGTTGATATAATCATTTTATTAATTCTCCAGTTGGTTATCTACAAGTGACAATTTTAAGCGAAGTTTCGATTCCTCATATTTTGTTTTGAATTGAAATCATGAAGTTACAATGGGAAGTCCATCCCAATGGCTAAGACGTAAGTCTGAAGGCTTATAACACAAAAAACCGGATTTAGATACCTGTGGCTGGCACAGCACCGACAAATGTAACTTAATGCTAAACAACAAATAAACAAACAACGTAAAAGTCAGTATACACTGAATAATATTACTCTAAAGTGCAGCGTTTACATAAACCAACGCATCCACATTCTTTAGTTCTGAAAGAAAATTTCTGGTAGTTTAATTTTCCAACTAGGACTAATTTTAGTGCTTTTGTCATTTTTGTTTCTTCTCAACCGAAAACAAGTAAATGCCCGTTAGATAAAATGTGCTTAGTCTGGTCAATTACAACTAATACTACTCAAGACAATAGTTTCTAATTGTTCAAGATAAGAATTTATTTCTCAACGTAAACTCATCAAGTCTATATAAACTTTAATCCATGTTTTCGTGTCCACGTTCAGACAATTTAGGTGATAGAATATGTACTTGTAGTGGTAAATTATAGTAAACTGAGCTGTGATGTTAATTAAGTTTGTAATTAAAATTGATTAAATTTATAATTTGATATTGTTGAAACGAGGTCATGGTAAGTTAATTTCAATTATAAAAAAATAATATAGTTAAAGAAAGAGTTTTATTAATTAATTATCTAAAATAATGAACAAAATTAGGAGTTGTCTAATGACCATACATATCATTCATGTTCTCGGATGTTTAAACGTCCAAAACTAAGAATTCACATACAATTTTACAGTGAAAATAATGCGTGGAAAAAGAAATTTCAGTTTCATCATGACCAGGTGGTTAAGACACTCGACTCATAATCTCAGGGTCACGGGTTGGAATTCCCATCACACCAAACATGCTCGCCCTTCACATAGTGTGACGATAAATCCCACTATTCGTTGATAAAAGTGTAGTTCAAGAGTTCGAGATGGGTTATGATAACTAGCTGCCTTCCCTCTAGTCTTAAACTACTAAATTATGGACGGCTAGCGCAAATAGACCTTGTGTAGCTTTGCGGAAATTCAAAACAAACAAACCATAAGAAATATATATGTTATGTTTTGCAGTGTACTTGTGGAGTTAAGAAACAATTTTTCATATACACTGTTTTTTTTATTACAAAATCATATAAGTTTGTTTACCGTAGAGCATGAAACGCCTCTATTGGCTATGTTTGTTTGTTTGATTTTGAAATTTCGCACAAAGTTACTCGAGGGCTATCTGTGCTAGCCGTCCCTAATTTAGCAATGTAAGACTAGATGGAAGGCAGCTAGTCATCACCACCCACCGCCAACTCTTGGGCTACTCTTTTACCAACGAATAGTGGGATTGACCATCACTTTATAACGCCCCCACGGCTGGGAGGGCGAGCATGTTTAGCGCGACGCGGGCGCGAACCTGCGACCCTCGAATTACGAGTCGCACGCCTTACGCGCTTGGCCATGCCAGGCCCTATTAACTATGAGAGCTCTGTCCATCGTAGGTATCGAAACCCAAGTTTTAACATTGTGAGCTTACGTATCTTCTAACCACTTGTTGGCACATGCAAGTAGGTATCGAAACACGATTTTTATCATTTTAAGGTCACTGACTTATCGCCTAACTACAAAATAAATCTAATAATTTAATATATAATTTGTATATATATAATTTATATATTTTTAATATATAAGTAAAAGTTAACTTGAGGGATGAAATATTCTTAACTACAACTAAATGATCTGATATTGCTATTTTATAAAATTTTCAGAACCTATCTATATTATTTGATAATCAGTTACCAATGCTGTTATTATATTGACATTTAGCCATAGTTAACTTGACTATATTTTGTCATAGTTAATGAAGTAAGTCAATTACTTTTAATATTTAGTGTTCGATATTCAAGGACGAAAAAACTGGCTTACACACACACGTACACACATAGATTGTAAAATTATGGTGCCGTTGTACACATAAGAAAAACACAAAAACAAATTCGTATTTACCTGGGAATGACAACCGTAAGGCTTAGCTACTTGGGTAGTGCTGGTAACTCATTCTAAAGGCTCTACTTTTTTTTTTAGTGTAATAACTTATAAGTCTTATCACACTAAGTTATCTTTGATTATTCTAGGTAGGATTATCGTTGATAAAAGTGTAGTCCAAGAGTTCGAGTTTCGTTGAGACCTTTGTAATATAAAAGTTTATCCTACACGTTCACTGCGCCACACTGTGATGAACATTTACAACATTAGTTCATTGAAGGCAAAAATCACCAAAGAAATAAAACACCAACAAAAAAATTCATATGAAAACTATATGTATTTACGTAATTGATAACATTTTATCGCAGTCATTTGGATTAATAAACCTACTTTATTTTGAATAGGAATTGACTAGAAAGTACAAATTCTCAATACAATAAACACGAGGAACTAGATTAATTTAAACCGTATGAGCAAAGGTAAAAACATCATCGTTGAATATTCAAAACTGAAAAACTAAAACAAACAGGTCTTGCAGCTAATATATACTACTAAAGCATGTTGAAGAAAATGTCTCTGTGGTGATCGTGCTGTTTCGCTGGTACTTCTTGGGAACTCTGTTTCAAGTTAATTAGTTGTAGAAGTGAGAACTTTTCTCAGTATTAAAATCCAAGGTTCGATTCCGGCAGAGCATCACTAAACACTTGTGAAACTATGCGTTAAGAGAATAAATTAAATGAAGCAACAAATACATGTTATTCTTCAAGTTAAATGCAGTCCCTATTATTGTACTTAATCATTTTAACACATTGTGTTTAAAGAGTCTAATAATATCTACAGATGTGAAAGATATTGTTATACGTGTAATTTTGAAATAGAATGTATACATTGTTATTTTAATTAAAAACATGTTGCAATTGTATGTATAAATATATATAAGAAAGACCTCGGACGAAGTGTCTTAGAATAGGTTCTGTGATTATCATCAATTAACTCTTGAATTATACATTAGTAACATTTTTTTATTTCAAAGAGAAAATTAGTGTCGTAAATAGTTTACAAATAATGTAACAATAATATTTTAGTCATATTTTTGCAGAAAGATTTGTTTGTTTGTTTGGGATTAAGCACAATGCTACACAATGAACTAGCTAACTGTGCTCTGCCCTCCATGGAAACCAAAAACAGGTTTTTAGCTTGTGAATCCACAGACATTCTTCTGTGCTACTAGGGGGCGTGCAGGAAGAGAAAAATATAAAAGTAATATTTCACACTACACTGTTCGGACCACGAGGTAATTTAATAGACTTGTGTTAATCGATTGAAGATAATCATGAAAATGGTAAATCGTAATTTTCAGCTTAACATATGGACTGCGCATTTCTTAAGAAAATAATAATTTTATAGAAAGGCTTAATCAGAGAAACAAGAACAAATTAAAAATTTTCATTTTTTAAAAAATACGTAGGGAGGGGTAAAAGCTATGGAAGTAACATGACATTTTTACAAACTGAAGTTCGTGTTAATGAAGTTAAGTAAATTTGTTAATTTTTTTCTGAAACATTTAAAACTCGTAAGTAGAAATCAGGGCTCACTTAATACCTAAAATTTTGTTGGTATTATGTGAAAAACTCGAAAGAAAATTTTCTATATTTCGCACTTTATTAAATCATAAGAATGTATAAAGTTTTATTTTCGTTAGATGCAATTTAAGGTACATTTTGAAAACAAACAAACTGTTCTTTCAAAAACAGGTGTCACTAGGGTGAACTATTTTGCTAACGTAATTTTTTTAGATCCAATATTATAAATAATGTAAGTGACTGTGAGTTTATGCTATGCAGTTAAGTGTAAAATAACATATGTTGAAGATAAGAGAGTGAAAAAGTTGCTGGCCTTTCGTTTGTTTGTTTTGGAAATTTGCGCAAAGCTACACGAGAGCTGTCTGCGTTAGCCGTCCCTAATTTAGTAGTGTAAGACTAGAGGGAAGGCAGCTAGTCATCACTACCAACCGCCAACTCTTGAGCTACTCTTTCACCAACGAATAGTGGAATTGACGGTCACAATATAACGCACCTACGACTGAAAGGGCGAGCATGCTTGGTGCGATGGTAATTCGAACCCACTACCCTCGCCTTAACCCACCTGGCCTATACCTTTGGTCAATCTCTGAAAAATTAGAGCATTATAATAAAGTCATTCAAAATTATTTTTGTTATGAGGGAGTATAGCAACCGTTTGTCTAAATTCA
The DNA here is from genome assembly GCF_004210375.1 of Tachypleus tridentatus. Lineage (NCBI taxonomy): Eukaryota > Metazoa > Arthropoda > Merostomata > Xiphosura > Limulidae > Tachypleus > Tachypleus tridentatus. The sequence continues at coordinate 44,606,631 of NC_134825.1, read as the reverse complement.
GCTAATAAACCATTGAGTACCTCGGAGAGTAAAACAAGTTGTATTTCATGTAGCAAAAAGAATATGAGTGACTACAACAGCTATTGAAGTATTATATCTAACAGTAAAACAAGTCGTATTTCAAAGTAACAAGAAGAATATGAATGACTTGAACAGTTATTGGAGTATTACAGTTACGACAGAAAGTGTTCGTACCTCTGCGTCGTGAGTAGTTTTTTTTATAACTTAAAAATGTGTCATAATTAGGATAATGAAAGTATAGTACATTATAAATGTTATGTTAGCACACATCCACATACATTTTTATGTAAATTGAACGACGAATAAACTGTTTGTAAACAAATAACCAAACATAAGAGGGGCCGAAAACCTCGATTTTAGTCTCGTCTGACCAAAGAATACTCTTCCAATAGGTAAAGGTTTATCTACACGCTTTCTTGCATACATCAATCGTACTTCTAAATAAACAGGCTTTAAATATGGAGTTCTACGAGTACGGCATGCTTTGAACTCAGAAAGCGTAACATGTTCGTAACTGTAGTTTCCCTTATCAGTTTCTGTATATCATTACGTGTGAAACGAGGGTCCCTACTAACTTCTTTGAAAACCTTCCTTTTGATTCTCTCTAGAATTTTATGGGGCGTCCGGAACGAGGGAGGTTAGCAGTTGATCCTGTAAGCTTAAACTTGACAATTATGCTTTGAACAGTAGATTTCGGCACATTAAGTTGTGTAGCAATACCGGAAAGAGACACACGAGACTTGTATTTTACAATAATTCGGTTTTTGAAATCACTGGACAGTTGTTTCCTGTTTGCCATGATGACCAAGCAGATAATAACGGAGACGGCGCTAAATTGCCGAAAGTAAACTTTTTGCTGGCTAAATTCCAATAATTATGAACCCAGTGTCTAGTTCTGGAATGGTATAATGTAGTTTATTCGCCAAACTAAACAAAAATTTTCCGGGAATATCAGTTTTTCACACGTTCTGAAATGTACGAACACTTTATGCTCCTCCTATTTTTGGTTATTTATTTATAAACAGTTTATTTGTCGTCTAATTTACATCAAAATTTATGCAGATGTGTGTTAGTATAATATTTATAACATATTATACGTCTATTAGCCCAATAATGATACTTTTTTAAGTTATGGACAAAACACTACTCGGGACGCAGTGGTACGAACACTTTCTGTCATCACTGTACATCTAAGTACAAGTCGTATTTCATGTAACAAGAACAACATGAGTGACTTAAACAGTTATTGGAGTATTATATCTAACAGTAAAACAAGTCGTATTTCAAAGTAAAAAGAAGAATATAAGTAACTTAAACAGCTATTGGAATAATATGTCTAACTTCTTCATCAGAGCTGTTTCCAGTTTTTCTACACTGCTTTGTGGTGAATTACTTGTTATCGGGCGTCTTCCTTGAGCACCTCGTATACGTGTTCAATCAGATTTTGTTCCAGTTAGCGTGTTGGCCAATCTATTCACTCAGAAGTCATTAAGTAGTTGAGCATGATGGTGTAAGGTATTATCACTCATCGAAAGAAATCCACACCTGTGACAGCTGCAAGCTGCATATAGAAACATAATGGTTGTTGGACTGCATCCCGTATCGTACATCTTAACTTCATGTTTAAAAGTTAAATATTTGGGAGAGTTTGCAAAACTATGTCTAAAACCTTAACCTTCTCTATTTAATTTTTTCATACAATTGCATTTTCACCTTAATGAGCGTATATAATTTCTCTAGTTTTCGAAGATCCCTATTTTTCCTTTTTAAATTAGATTTGTTTATAATCTTGTCAATATACCGATTCATACAAAATGTTTGGTTTTTATTTTGTTGTCGTTGTTTGTTTGTTTTGGAATTTCGCACAAAGCTACTCGAGGGCTATCTGTGCTAGCCGTCTCTAATTTAGCAGTGTAAGACTAGAGGGAAGGCAGCTAGTCATCACCACCCACCGCCAACTCTTGGGCTACTCTTTTACCAACGAATAGTGGGATTGACCGTCACATTATAATGCCCCCACGGCTGAAAGGGCGAGCATCTTTGGCGCGACCGGGATGCAAACCCGCGACCCTCAGGTTACGAGTCGCACGCCTTAACACGCTTGGCCATGCCGGGCCTGTTGTCGCTGTTGGAAAAAGGGAAGAGAAAACAACACACAAATGACACATGAAATATTTTCTACTTTTAGACCAATGACGAATGATTCTATGCAGGATTATGTTTTCATTGTGCTCTGATTGAAAGTAAGTTAAAAAATCTGTTTTGTTAGTGACACCATCTTTCTGAAAGTAATTTACGTGTCACTGGTAAGTTTTATTAGTATTAACATATAAAAAACATTCAGTGGTAAGTAAATATATATTATTATTATTATTTACCTAATTCCTGGAGTCTATATTCTCTATTTTAGTAGCCGTATTAGAAATGTCATATTAATGTACAGAGAATTTAACTAAAGACAATGATGTGATCTATAAACGGTAAATATACTTATTTTAACATATATATCTCAATAAGAGTATAATTTTTCAACAAGACAAAATTATCTAGAATTATATTAAAATAATAAATTAAACCGTTGTTTTTACCCGAAGCTTAAACAGTCACCTCGTTAGTTGTTATTTTATCTCAGTGTTGTTATGTTAAATAATAGTGAGAGTATATCATACCATGGAGACACAGGATAGAGTTCCAGCTCTTGCTACCACATATAGACCCAAGATCGAATCTCGACATCTGGTAACACCTAAAGATCTAGGATCGAATCCCGACTTTTGTTACAACATACAGTCCATTTCTGAATACGATATTAGATTAACAATTAAAAGTAAGATACAAACTGATTAATATCTAATATATAAGAACAATAAGAAAATATAGTAACTAATAAGTAACTACATTTGGGTGATCGTATAGGTTACTGAGTATAACATGATTGACGTCCAGTCGTCACAACTTTATAGTAAGTTAGACTAGTGTAGGTGTGGGACTTTTCCCACCTGAAATAATTAGTAAACAGTGGGAATGACCATCAACTTAAGACTCCCATGGCTAAAAGGATGAGTAGAATAGATGAAGGACTTCGATTCCATGTCATACCATTAAGACAAAAAAAAAAGCCAGTTCTTTATTGAGAGAACGAGTCGGTGTTGTAAGTGAAAAGAGCTGAAACTCTTAATGCCATCACATTGATTATTTGTAGTCTTGATGTGAAAAAGTACTAAATAAAATATTCACATCAAATTAGTCGACTACTGAATCTAATACTTGTATACGTATTATAACTTTTAATATAATGATTTAAGATTTAAAAGGGGTATTGTCCGAAATAGTGAAAATCTTTCGCTGCACACCTACCTTTGATTAACAACTAACACACGACAAGAATCATTGTATATGTGATATTATACGCTTTTCATTATGTTTATATAGTACTGGAAATCGTTTTGAACATAATCAGTATAAAATACAGATGCAATGGCATCAGTCCCTCTCAACCATATGTTGATAATTTACTCTGCTACTAAACAGTTGTGATGCTATTCTCAGCAGTACTGTTGTGATGTATTCATCATTCTAAGGTCAAAAGTGAACGTGGAAAATGTGTAAAAGTAAAAAATAAAAATCTCTGTGGTGAAGATAATTTCATGTGACAAATTAGGCGGAATATCACATTTCATTAAGTACTGTATTGAAGCTCTGAAGAAGATATGTAAACCTGGTTGATAATAAAAATGGTAAAGACATAGAACCTGAAATGATCAAAAACAAAGTTAAGTAACTTAGGACATGTTTTTTTTACATGAGTAACAACAGCTCAATAGAAAGCTTGTGAACGATCATTCTGTAAGTACAGGCGTGAATGATACTCCAAAGGCATAAGATATACATTAGCACGAATTAATCTCAAATGATGTATAGCTGATCAAATATCACCAAAAGGCTGAGATTAGCGTTAGCTTTAAATAATGGTAAGAAGTAAGGGTGGATAAAGGTGCTCCTTAGAGGTAAGCGTTAGCTTTAAATAATGGTAAGTAAGGGTGGATAAAGGTGCTCCTTAGAGGTAAGCGTTAGCTTTAAATAATGGTAAGTAAGGGTGGATAAAGGTGCTCCTTAGAGGTAAGCGTTAGCTTTAAATAATGGCAAGTAAGGGTGGATAAAGGTGCTCCTTAGAGGTAAGCGTTAGCTTTAAATAATGGTAAGTAAGAGTGGATATAGGTGCTCCTTAGAAGTAAGCGCAAACTCAAATTGTTCAACAACAGTCAACAACAGACTGATCGAGTGAAGAGAGTAGAACCGCAGCAAGGTCAGCGATCAACATGTATAGTGAATTATCGGTATTGGAGATGTCCTTACGTGATGACATTTATACTGTTGGAAGGTTATATAAGACTCTTATCCAGTATGCTATTCCCTCTGGAGGAAAGATTGTTGGGCAGGGATCCATCTTTCGGCAGGATAATAATCCCAAGCATAGAGAGAAAACAGTAGCTGGTGGAAAAAATACAAAAAAAACGATGAAACATATACCATCATGGTTTGGCCTGCAAAGTTTCGATACGAATATTATTTAGGGTGTATGGGCTTATATTGTAACTGAGAAGAAAAGTCAAACCATAAAACGTGGACATTTGAAACAATATCTTACAATCATAGATCGATAAACGTAAGGCAGTATATAAGCACAGTGTACTGCCTTATTTTAAAGCAAGCATAAAATGTTAATTCATTCTACTATGTATTTGCTTTTGCGGTTAGTTTTCAATTTTTAGAGAAAAGAAATTCATCAATGAAAAAACATTCTGGATTTAAACTGAAAAATTATATTGTCAAGTAAAAAAGTAAAAAAAGAAACAAACCTTTATACCTCTTTTGAAAAAATACAACAACAGTCGGAGAAAAAGATTATTAGAAGCTAATATACCACACGGAACAAAGCAAACTCAAATTGTAAGAAAACAGAAAATTATTTCACAAAATGCACTTTAACAAAGAATTAATTAAAAATAAATACTAAAATCCAAGGAAGTCATAATAACAAACAACAAATTTCATTTTAACCAAATGAAGATGAAAAATTATGTCATACATTTACACATACTGTCATAAAAAGTAAATTAAACGTAAAATATATTGTGACTAGTAGTCAGAAGGAAGACTTGTTGATAAAAAAATTAGTTTTAAGTATTAGTTTACTTGTTAGAGATGATGCATAAGGCCATAAATCTTTTGAGAGAGTTCGGGAGTAACGCTTAAACTTAATAATATGAACGGAATCTGAAAACTTGTATCTATAGCGGAAAATATTGTACAAGTTATACTTTATATATATATATATAAATGTGCTTATTACGTTGAGATAAGCCCCTCATGGCCCATTAGTAAAGTTGAGGGCAAATAAAGCTTGAATTCAGTATTCAATATTTGCAGCATACACAGCATAAATATTCCATGATGTAGCTTTATGTTAAAATAAATATATAAACTTCACAAAAAGAAGAGTAGGAACCTTACAATATTCAAGGAAAAGCAGCAAAAAGTATCATAATTTATTTGTGTTAAGAAATGTGTTTAGTGCTATTTTTATTCTACATGGTTCTAAAATACTGTGAAATATACTTAGTATGAAACAATATTTTGATTTGCAAAATAATAATAAAAGAATATGTGCAATTCGTTGAAAGCAATTTTTGATGGTCAGGCCATTGTCACATTGCCATTTCTAGGGGGTTCGGGGGGCATGTCCCCCAAAATGTTTTGAAAAATTAATGTTACGAGATTGAATGTTGAGTTTATTTAACTACAAATATTGCATACACACAATTTAATGTATGGAACTAAAAGAAGCAAGTTTTAATACATAAGCAGTAGTTATACATGCCGTGGAGAAGTAGGCAGGTCCTGATCTGCCTGACCTTACCGTTTCTTAGGAGCCTGATTCGTATTTAATTAATTGGACTTAACTTATTTTTTAATTCTGCATTGAATGAATGTCGGTACTACCAACAACGTTCCAGTTTTATCTTGTTGTTCGTATAGGTGGCGATGTAAGCGCTAAGTGACTTAGAGCTCAAATTTTATATCAGAAAATGAAGTTCTACCAGCAATTTAGGTTTGTTAGAAAAACAATAGTTTGTTATAATTGACGATTTATTTATATCTATACGAGTTATATTACTTGAGAATAAGTAATAACTTACCACTCCACATAAAACTTTAAGTTGAACGAGAGTTTGGTTATTTTAGGCAGCAAGTGTTACACAAATCCGACATAAAATATAATATGAAATTTCATAAACTCAGAATGCGTTTTAATCGTAATTTCTAGACAATTTAACAAAGCAGTAACATAATTTCTTAAAACAGGAATTACCTTTTATTAATATAAAATTCTATGCATAGTGAGGGAAGAATGCTTTCCTAGAATGCTAACTGTTCATACTTATGTGACGTGGTATTTAAAAACGTCAGCACATTACATTTTCATATTGTATTTTGTATAAAATAAAATCCAGTAATTTTCATAAAAGGTAATACTCGTTTATTAGGTTTTTTTAAAGATGGAAACGCTTGGCTATATTACACAAACCTCTATGTATACAATAACTAAAACATACTTATTTTATGAATCGCATCACCGATTATAGCACTTTTTTGCCACTTGTCACAATCAGATGGTTTAGGAGCTGAACTTGAAACCTGCGAGTCGTGGGTTCGATTTCTCGTTCCACCAAACATGTTCTCCCTTCCATCAGTAAGGGCGTTATATTATACGATCGATCCCACTATTCGTTGGTAAGTAGCCCAAGAGTTGGTGGTGGATGGTGGTGATAACTGGCTGCCACCACTCTGGACTTTCACTGTTAAATTAGAGACAGCTAGTCGCTAGCCCAGGTAACCGTCGAATTGTTTCACGTAAAATTTGAAACTAAATCTATATTTTATTTAGATTGTTTTTGTTTATCGCACAAAACTACTCGAGGGTTATCTGTGCTAGCCGTCCCTAATTTAGCAGAGTAAGACTAGAGGGAAGGCAGCTAGTCATCACCATCAACCGCCAACTCTTGAGCTACTCTTTTACCAACGAATAGTGGGATTGAAAGTCACACTATAACGCCCCTACGGCTCAAAGGGCGAGCATGTTTGGGGCGATGGGTATGCGATCCCGCGACCCTCAGATTACGAGTCGCACGCCTTGACACGCTTGGCCATGCTGGCCATTTTATTTAGAATTTTAGAAAACCTGAATAATCTAAATGAATTTGAAAAGAAAAAATTCTTTGACGTTTAGATTTTATTTCTATTTGTTGCTATCAAACACCAGCACAAATTTTAGATACGTGATTTATTACACGTTTTTTCAAGCACATTTAATTTAATTTAATTCGGGAAACGATTCTCCGCGGTGGATGCATCATTATTAGTTCACCGTACTGTTTTGCGTTAAATCACAACAACAAAAATTCATTTGGTATTTTGTAGTAAAGAATGGATAAAAACAATATTATAATGTATTACATTTATATTGCTGTTTTTTCTACTTGGCGTATATCAGATCAACATTAAACAGTAGTATTTGTAGGAGGTGTACTCGTACAATCCGTTAAGATCGTTCCTGTTGTGGCCCGGCATGGCCAGGTGCGTTCGACTCGTAATCCGAGGGTTGTGGGTTCGAATCTCGTTCGCACCAAACATGCTTGCCCTATCAGCCGTGGGGGCGTCATAATGTGACGGTCAATCCCACTATTCGTTGGTAAAAAAGTAGTTCAAGAGTTGGCGGTGGGTGGTGATGACTAGCTGTCTTCCCTCTTGTCTTACACTGCTAAATTAGGGACGGCTAGCGCAGATAGCCCTCGAGTAGCTTTGCGCGAAATTAAAAAACAAACAATTATTCCTGTACTGTTTCTTCATTAAACTTCCATGAATTTTTGTTTTTTTTGTTTATTTGAAATTATTCACAATGGGTTATCTGTGCTCCTCCCACCACGGGTATCGAAATCCGGTTTCTCATGTTGTAAGTCTGCAAAAGTTCCGCTGTGCCACTGGTGAAAAAAACTTCAATGCAGCACTTACTAAACTGTTAATATACAGTTAAAACAACTGTATATTAAACAGAATTGTAGGTTCAAAATTGTACACCTTGTGCTATTTTTTCTCTTTACGCGATTTCTACCTGTAGTTGAGGGTAGTTTGAATTGAATTTACACAAGAAATTTTGAGATGGATATTTTTAAAATTCAAATGTAAGAGATGCAAATCAAATTTACTTCAAAGAAAAGATTGCTCTGGCTTTGGGTGTGGTTTTGAGCCTTTTATTGACGCAAAACCGTTGTTGTGGGAGTTTATCTGTTGTTAGGGTGAACATTAAACCCTTCTTTGAAATTTCATGTTCCATTAAAATAAATGTTATTTTGATGTTAAATATGCAGTTCGTGGTTTCAAGTCTTAGATCTGTAACGACATGTATTAGCATATGGAGGTTCTTCTTTCAAAATGCCATTCATCTTTTGTATTTTGTCTTTAAATAACTTCATTTTATCCGTATAAATCTGTATACATGCTATAAAGTTATTCTTACCTTTTAGTTACCATATTTTACTGTGACATTTCTTACAAATATATGAAGCAGTGTATGTGTGGTGCTGTACATATAGCAATATCGTATCATGTATAACTCGTTTATAATGTTTTTTTTTTATTTTGATTAATAGAAGCCAATATCATTAACCTAAACTCTACTAGAATGATATGATACTACAACTAAGTTGAAGCTTCCGATTTGACGATAACGACTCATATTTTCAGCCATAACAGCGAAATACACTGATCTACGTTGAAGTAATTTAATATATAAAAACTCCTTGATTGGTAGTAAGCTCTCAAAAAGTGGACGTCACGTTTTCGCCATTTTCTTTGATGAAGGAAAGTCCTCTTTCCGAATGCGATCGGTTATTGAATTTCTTTTCTGACGCTAACTTTTTCTGGTGATTTTGCGTGTTTTGGATATTATAATATTTGTATAATATCATTAGATAATATACAATCATTAGATAATATCATTAGATAATATACAATCATTTTAGAACAGTAACCTTGTTCTTAACTTTAAAAAAGATAAGGATTCTTAGTTATAGTTTGAAAATAATTATCTTTTTTTAGCTCTCCTACAGCGATATGTCTGCGGTTTTCTATCGCTATAAACTGGGTTTTGATACCCGTAGTGGGCAGAAACAGATAGCCTTTGTACAGTTTTGTGCCTAATAAACAGCAGTTTCTTTCTTTAAGCTCCGAGTATCTGAATAGTGTCAGCGAACAACTTGGTGTTATAAATGACATTACTGGCAATGTCGTTTTCTCGCTGTACTTCCTTATCACACTATTTACCACTTTCAACTGAATAAATACTGTTCTTCTCCAGCGTCTCTTTGTCTGCAGTTAATTAATTTTGATTGTACATCGTGTAACTGCACAACTGGAAAGTCCTGTAAACTATAATAAATACAAATTATTTTTAAACTATTCGAAAAAAAATTTCAAAAATTATAACATAAATGTATGTAGTGTGAACATACTATGCATTTCTATTTTATTGTAATATTATAGTATATATTATGAATTTATTTTTTGTTCTGTGTTTAGTTTCATACAACATGTGGTCGAGAAATCTGTTAACTTAATTTCCTCTAGTTACATTTGTTATTTTTGTGTTCTCTAGTAGATGATACATTATTTACCCAGGGAGTGAGAGAGATTACTGTAACACTTCACATTGTGCAAAGTGTTCGATAGCAGTGTTCTGCAATAGTTGTTCAGGTGATGTCTAGAGGTTATTACGACCTAACCTATTGGCATGAAAATTATCAGTCATTTTGATAAATACAACATTTCTTATAAAATAAGGGATTATTGGACTTAGACACTATGAAAGAGGATCTTGAAGGGGTAGCAGCTTAAGAATCACGACTCATTTAGTAAGAAACTTATTAGCATTACTTCTTGTTTCCTTTCTGTGTTAAGTTGTTCTATCTATTGTTCAATGGATTATTCAGTTTTATCAAAAATATTACGGAATAGATAAATATATAAAAATGTGCTGTTGTAACTGCACGATATTGTGTTGCAGAGTTTGCTATATTTACATAAGTATATCCTGTCCTTTCTCCTACTTTTGTGTAATAAGTTTAGTAAGCTTAATAATTAAGTAAGTGGTTTATTTCTCAACTGATAAGACTTACAAACAAGAGAAAGAATTGGACACTCGAGAGAGATGGTTGTCATAGGTTTGTTTGGGGTATAGAGTGGTTGTCATAGGTTTGTTTGGGGTATAGGTTTGTTTGGGGTATATGAGAAGTATTTTTCTGGACTTTTGATGATGTTCCAAACATTCATGATTTTTATTTCACTACAATTGACAACTGAAGGTAAAGAGTCAATGATATCTAATGCACCAAGAAAGACTGTACATACTCTTCCCCTGAGGATGAATCACAGAACGAGGGAAGCACAAACAAGTGAGGATCGTTGCTGTGTTGTGGCTCATGAACAGTAGATGACTGGGTAAGGCAGTCTGTATAGGACGCCCAGAACACATGCTAGCCACAGTAACATAACTCTATCTCTGGTAAAAACTGACCATAAACATTATGGAAAAACTGAAGTTGCTGCTGGTCACCACTATTCAAAACTGGAGCTATCCTACCAGCAAATGAGAAAACATTTGGTGAAGTGAGTGGATCATGGAGCAGTAGTGTCTTAGATCCAGGAGTTACCGTGCCAAGATAGTCTGTAATATGGAGTAAGCTTGAGGTCCAGCAGAAATGAAGAATGAACTGGTGAGTACATCTTATTGTTCACCAACAGAGATCTACAGTCTCTATAACGCTGTGCTGCTCACGATGTCGAGGATGAATCGATCAACTCAGTTTTAGCTGAGAAAGTTGAACTATTCACCACTGTTTCTAATTTTAATGTTATAAGGATGGAGTTCTGAATTAATTTTCTCTTCTACTACAAGTTTCATACATTCATTTAGTTGATTCGCATAATCCAAAAACAGCTTAACGGGGGGCTCCTCTTTAATAAAGACTGAGAAATTCTGATCAACATATATTTATAACTAGAGGTTTATATGCATCTCAACAGTTCCTGGTCTGGTATGACCAGGTGGTTAGGGCACTGTACTCATAACCTGAAGGTCGCGAACTCGAATCCCAGTCACATGAAACATGTTCGCCCTTTCAGTTGTTATAATGTGACTTTCAATCTCACTATTCGTTGGCAAAAGAGCACTCCAGGAGTTAGCGGTGGGTGGTGATGACTAGCTGTCTTCCCTCTAGTCTTACATTGTTAAATTAGGGACGTCTAACACAGGTAACTCCAGAGCAGCTTTGCGTGAAATCACAAAAACAAACAAGCGAAGAAACTCAACAACTCCCCAACCAAATCTTTTCATTTTCACATTGAAAAAATTAACAAACTAGGAGCTAGCCTTGAATCCATGGGTACATCCTCAGTGTGATAATAAACTTCTCCATTATAAGTAACAACTGACTGTTCAATAACAAAAGCAAGTAACTTGTTAAAAATATACTCAGTCGAACCATTAATCTCATATTTGTGAAGAAGGACATATGTTAGTTCATAAGACGGAATGTTTGTACACATATCAGCTGTATGACTGTTAGAACAAAGGTGTATTATGAAAACCTAAGTTTTGAATAAATTAAGCAAAGTGAAAACTTCACTACAGAATCCTTGCTGAACGGAACTAAAAATGCAAACTCGCGATTAAAGTACCGATATTAGGAATTATAAGCATGTCTGGAATATTTATATTGTATGAACTTCCAATAATTCGTATGATGTGTGAGAGCGAAATTCCAAGTCTGATTCTACTAGTTCATAATAACTAACTCTTCTTTTAGTTTTAGAAGAACTTTCTGGGACTCGCGCTTGTACTATGGTTTAGTTTTTTTGTTTCTTTTAGCCTACCCTGATCATTCAAAATACCTAACATCTTTTAGACGTAATAATCTTTATTCAGTATGGTAACACCATTAGATCGAATCATTTCCATCAAGACTTCCTAAACCTATGTGTTCTTCTAACATCATGACAATACCATTACACTTATGAGGTTTAAAGATAACACTATTTTTTGTCTTTTTTACATTTATTAATATTTCCTCTTTCCTTTAAAAATATTACGGTATTCAGTATATTATCAAGTGAATTCTTGCAAACAATCCAAGATTACCAAATATGACTGTGCAAATACCAGTATCTTTTAAATGTTTTGATCAAATTTATTGGGAAGTTTCGCAAGTTTTGAGGAATAGTTCAAAGATTGAAAAAGACTTCACAAAATAACTTTTTGTTTTCGGTCTTGATTGTACTGAAAATGTTAGGCTTAACTAACTTTTTTTTTTCTTCAGCGCGACCCGCCAGTGGTCCGGCGTTATATCTGCGGACTTAACAATGCTAGAGACCAGGTTTTGACACCCCTGGTAGGCATTGTATGTGGTGCTTAATATCACTCAATTCTCAAAGCGATTTTAAAGGGCAGTCAGAAAAAGTATGTATTACACAATGTGAATCATCAAAAAATAATAATAATGAAGCTGCTCTGATTTTGTTTAATGTTGTTTACTTTCGTTAACTGCATCAACTTTACTTGAAGAAACTTTTTATTCGTATTGTTTTTAAATAGCAGAATTAAATGAAAATAATATATCGAGAGAATATTTGAAACTTAATGATAATTTCTGGTTCTAGGATTATAAAATTGTAGGACTGTTTGATTTGCTTTATATTCAACATTCAAATAAAATTCAAAAAAGGCTGTTAGAAAAATGTGATTTAAATTAGCAGTTATTTATTTGAATATTTTGAACATCACCTGAACACTGGGTTTGTTTGTTATTAACCAAGTTTTTAGCATTATAAGCTTTCAGACTTTCCGCAGATCCACCTGGGGTGACATTTTAGGACTACCAAGTATTTCAATGCTGTTCCAGTCTAAATGAAGGCAATAAAAATATAGGTTGATATAAAACTAGTTAAGAATTAGAACACCAGCTTAAGTTAAATACAACTATTGTTTTTTAATGCGCAAATATTTTTTTTCAATTAAAATTACTAAGAAAGTTTATTTTTTCTGCAATCAACGAACGAAAAATTTACCGATATTTGTCTTGGATTAAACTTTTGTTTGCAATTAAGCGCAAAGCTTAATGAGTTATCTGTGCTTTGCTCCCAACGGGTATTGAAACTCAGTTTTTAGCGCTGGAAGTCCGCAGATTTAATGATGTGTCGCTGCAAGGATGGATTAAGCAAATAACATCCAAATATGGTATATAACTAGAATATGAATAAGAAACCATTTTGCAACATATAAAAATTTTGTACCATATGAAACCTGGACTTCTTTTTTTTTATATGTCATACAGCGATTTTTAATACCGGTTGTTTGAATTCAGCGCAAAGCTACAAGAGGGCTATCTGCGATAGCCGTCCCTAATTTAGCAGTATAAGACCCACCGCCAACTTTTGGGCTCCTGTTTTACCAACGACTAGCGGTATTGACCATCATATTATAACGTCCTCATGGATGAAAGGGCGAGCACGTTTCGTGTGACGGGGATTCGAACTCGATACCTTCAGATTAGGAGTCAAGCGTCTTAACCACCTGGGCATTCCGTGCCGAACAACGTTTGTAAAATAAAACAATTTACGTTACATAGCTGACATACAGTGAAAACCACAGCTTCTGTTTTACGCTATCTTTCATTGTTTTTAATAAAGCAATTTGTTTTAATAAGCAAAAGCTACGATAACTAAGAACATAAACGCTGATAAATAAATTATTAGGACCCATTGCTGAGCAAAAAAGATTAGAATGATAACGATAGCCATTTTCTCAAATAAACTCCTAAAATGATAAAACTATTCATGTCATTCTTGTGCTATACTTTCTATATCTACTTTCAAAAATTTAGACTCAAAAGTACGATTAACCTATATAATATTCTGAACGTTAGTTGTCATGTTATAACTATTGAAACTCAGAGACAAGTGTTTAACTAGTTAGATATTTTAATTAGATATTTCACTGAACAATCAGACTTAATTCCCAATGTTTTCTGATTGAATATTAAATTCAGTTGAAACTGGCCCTTGTATGTTCACGTAGTTAGTAGCTTGAGTCGCGGGTTCGAATCCCTATCCCACCAAACTTGTACTAGCTGTCGCAACAGTGGGCATAATGACGTACTTTAGTTATCCATGAGTAGCCTATATTCTTCAGCCAAATCACTCAGTCAACGTCAATAGCGCTGTTCTAGTGACATCAACTGTAACAGAACCCAGTAGCGACCCCTTGTAGTAATTAAGTCACAGTCTACCAGATATCAAGGAAGAAATTCAAAAACAAGTGCACTGCAAGAAAATAGTTCCAACACGTCAAGCAACACTACCAAGTGTTCCAACTCGCCACCAAACTCTTCAAAGACAGCTGCATGTCTGCGACGTTCCGTTTAAAAGTAGATATGTTTATATCATTCTATTTAATTAAGGTGTTAATGTTTTTTGCAGACAGAATACCTAACTGTGGTGTCTAATTTGAAGACGTTTAAGTTTACATAAACAGAGTAAACGTGTTAATAGTTTCTTTTTTTGTTTTTGAATTTTGCGCAAAGTTACTCGAGGGCTATCTGCGCTAGCCGTCTCTAATTTAGCGGTGTAAGACTAGAAGGAAGGCAGCTAGTCTTCACCACCCACCGCCAACTCCTGGGCTACTCTTTTACCAACGAATAATGGGATTGACCGTCACATTATAACGCCCCTACTGCTGAAAGGGCGAGCATGTTTGGCGAGACGGGGATGCGAATCCACGACCCTCAGATTACGAGTCGCACGCCTTAACCCACCTAGTCATGCCTAGCCTGTGTTAATAGTACTTACGGCTCTGGTGGTTGGGACACCCGACTCACAATATGCGGATCATGGGTTCGAAATCTCTCACACAACATGCTAGCCCTTTCAGATGTGAGGGCATCATAAAGTTACGATCAATCGCACTATTTGTTGATAAAAGGATAACCCAAGAGTCAAAGTATCGAAAGTCCAGGATGCAAGATGCGATGTTTTTGAACCAACTCTGCATTTTATATAGTGAGTATTCTGAAAAAATGATAATCAGTTCGGTTACCCTGTTCGAAGAGACAGAAAGTGCTCTTTTGGTGGTTACTGCTATCTGATTGTCCTCTCTACAGAAGTTATGAGTTAAGGACGATACTTGAATCGTAGAGAAGACTCTGATTTGGTTTTATCGCATATATTCAGATTGAAAATTTGAATTCGTTATTAATGTAAACAGATCTAACGATATTCCTAGAGCTTTAACTCAGTTAAAAATCAGCTGTTACATTAATAAACAGAATTGTCATAAGTATCTGATATCTTTCGCTATATGAATAAACTCTGTTTTCTTTTGTTTTTGTTGTTGTTTTATTGTGCTATAAGATATAAGAAAAGAAGAACGAATGACGTGAATAAAAATAAAACAAGGTAACAAAGTAATTTAAACAGAAAAAAATATTATTCCGAACAAGGAGCTGCTTTTGTTTACAAGAACATCTATCTTCAGGTCTGAAACAAACTTCCCTGACGTAATGTTTTTTGGTGTTTTTCTTTGGAAAAGATTAACTACAACTTCAAAAGGGAATGTTCTGAGAAATGTAACTAGATATTAATGTAGCTCATGCATTTTTGTGTTGGGTAAAATTTGATTGACATTAAGTTAAGTACAAACCGAATGTATCTGTTTTAGGATTTGATTGATGAACTTATATCATATACCGTTTTGGAAGAGAGAAGGGTGAGAGATGGCATATATAGTACAAAGAATAACTTGGGATGAACTGAAGTCTGTTCCAGTATTGTAGCTGTGAATAACCTGAAATGTATACAAAGTTCTTATACCAAGAGGAAACTGGACGGAGGATCAAATATCAGGCCGATAAAGAGAGTGTTCATGGTCCTACGTAATTCGAACAAAATTGAAACCGTCCGTTTTGGAATTTTATTCAGTTTTGGCAATACAAAATAATGTTTATAATCTTGTACTTTCTTATGACATTGCTACTACTTTCATATCTGCTTATAGCTTTCGTGAATTTTAACTTCCAGTAGTCTTGAGCTAAACATTACTTAATAGTTAGCTGTCTGGAACCCTGAATCCAAAGGTTCATAGTTTACGTCCATTTGAAGAAAAATGTGCATTGCACTTTATGGTCTTGGCTATGTTGTAAGAACAGTGGTCAATTCTCACTATTCGGTCACAACAGAGTAGCCCAGGAGTTGACGGTAGATGCTGTTGTCTAGCTACACTTTTAAGTTTATAAATTCAAAATTAGAGGATGTTTGGCACAGATAGCTCTTATGTGGCTCTGCTCGAAATGTCTTAAACAAAAAAAAAAAAAAACAGTACAATTTGTTTGATTATCTTTCTTCTTCACCAAGGAAAGTAAAAAGATTGATAAATATATTGTAATCTATTTTACAACGTTAAGAGATACCGTTCTGAATTACCACCAAATGAAAATCTCGTACCATTATTTGGTAATATCATAATTTATAGTGGTTTATAAACTAGTCTTGATCTACGTTTTACTGAAATATTTTAAATTATATTTCGTTATTTCTTTATATAATTTCTACAGCATATTTAATTTTACATTTAAACGTTACTAATGATGAAATTAAGTTACACTGTTACAATATTGTGGTAGCTGTTTACTCAGAAGTAATTGTCAGATAACTCGTTCAAACGAATGCGTTGCGGTGTTATGCATTGTGTGAAAGTCACATATGAAAAACTTACTTATTAATTCCTATATAAAATTGCTAAATACCTATTTACAAACGGTGTTCATTTTACATAGTACTTCACAAAATAAAAACGTTGCATTTATTTTTAGTTTGTAACAAAGCAACTTGAGAATCACCGTCTGTCGGAGAGATCAAACCAGAGCTCTACCAGGGAGATCTGGCACGGAAAACGTCCACTGAAAGTAACAGTACACTGGAAGAAGATGGAGAACATGGAAAGCCGTGTGGAAGAATCCACTTTACCCTCAAATACGATCAAGACATAGAAGAATTGGTCGTCAGAGTAAGAAACCTGTTATTGTCGTGTAAACTGAATCTCACAATATTTTAATTTTAAAGCAGATCCAATTATTCAGAAGTATTTTCATATAGATAATTAAAAATTACGTAAACTTTGACATAATGCAGACAGTAAAATTACCAGAAATTTCAGCTGAAAATTAAACGTATTGTTGTGATCGGTAAATATCTAAATGTTAAAGTCACTGTCTAAGTCAAAGAACCTTAGAAATTAAATGTTTAGAGTCTGATCGTTACAAGCTTGTAGCTGTTTTTTTATAAAAT
This sequence comes from Tachypleus tridentatus, assembly GCF_004210375.1. NCBI lineage: Eukaryota > Metazoa > Arthropoda > Merostomata > Xiphosura > Limulidae > Tachypleus > Tachypleus tridentatus. The sequence continues at coordinate 44,589,156 of NC_134825.1, read as the reverse complement.
TATTCATTAATAAATATCTGAGATGAATATCATTTGCTTAAATGTGACATACACAACATCTGTATATTTTTATATTTTCACTTTGTAAAATAACTCTGAAATATTTTTTGTCACGTAACGTTACAAAAAACAGATGCACAAAGTCAAATCCCCTCACAAAACATACTCGCCCTTTCAACCATGTGGGTGTTATAGCGTGACAGTCAATCCAACTATTCGTTGGTAAAATACTTGCCCAAGAGTTGGCGGTTGGAAATGATGACTAACTGCCTGTTTTCTCGTCTTTCATTGATAAATTGGGGACGGCTAATCGCAGATAGCCTTCGCATAGTTTTATGCAAAATTGAAAACAAACAAACAAACAAAAACACTTGAAACTCTTGTTTACGGACTCTACTAGCAAGATATTACTATTGCCTGCTGAATTCAGTATTGATTGAACAACCTTATCAGATGTCAGCCGAGAGGATTTGAAATTTGGAAGTTAATGCAGTTTCTAACATATTCTTGTTAGATCAAAATTTGAATATTCTACTTAAAATCCTTTGTCAATTTTTTTTCCTATGTCATATTTAATGAAAAATTTTTCCAAAATTCCGTATTAGATTTTAAGGGTCAAGATGCAAGGCAGTTTTATTATGTATACTATAATTCATATTAACTTTTGATCCATGCGAGATATATTAGAGGATCGTAACTAAAAACATATACCTAGGAATTAGCACAACTATATGAATATAATGTTAAATATAAATTACCTATAATAGTTAGAATGTATTATTTCATCTGGTGTGTACCATTATTGTTACTGATACTTTATGGTGGCATAAAAAAACTAATAATCCCAGATATAAGTGGCATCAGAAATTGTATAAAAATATTATTTTTATTCTAAATAAATAAATATAGTAATGTGATAACTGTGGCGATAATTTCTACTCAAACATTAACGGGATTAACGAAAGAAAAACAAGTACTTTTCGACAATGCATAAACAAATAATTTTCATGAACCTAAGCGGATATTTACTAAAACTAGTATTTATAGATTGTTGTTTATAATAAACAAATTTGGCTTCTTTACGTTTCATCATATTTGTTATTATCCTAATATTCTGCAAATAGTTTGTGTATTTCAGAAATATTTTTGTTATTATTATCCTCAGGCAATCGGAAATTTATAAAAATAAATTTAATGTCTTGTATAATTAACAATTTACTGATATTTGCAGTTGGGTATGAAATGTAACATATGTGTGACTGTTGGAATAACTGCTAATTCCCCCTTCCATAGTTAGTTTAAAATATATCTTCAGTAAGGTAGATTCATGTATTGTTTTTAACTTTTCTTATAGGTATTTTGTACTTAGTTAATGATAACCTTGTAAATCAGATAACGAAATATAGTAAACGTGTAATTATCCTTTAGCTAAGGTGAAAGTTACATACATCAATAGCTGTCTCACAAAATATTATACTAGTTTGACACAGTGTCTGTTTTCTCTTTTAGGTGAGACAGATCATCGCAAGGGTTGACACAGATACTTGTGAAAATTGATATGAGTTGAATTTGTTTTTCCTAGAAATGACGCATGTAACCTGAGGATTATGGTATGCCACACTAAAATTCCTTTGACTTCAAAGTAGGGTATAACATTATTCTTCCTGGTTCTTGTCTCGTGTGGTCATATTCAAAAGATTTTTCTTTCCAAACAGTCAGGGAAAGCTCATAAAAAATAAGAAGCAGGCCATTTTGGAACTAACAATTTGATATTGTGAATAAATATTTGCCTGTGGCTACCAGTCTGATATCAGTGTGCCTGAATACTAGACTTTAGTAATTTTGTTTCAGTTAAATTATATCTACTTTAAGAACATATGTATTCAATCGTTATCTATAGTTTTACTTCTCTCTTTTCGGGAACCAAAAATCGGGGGTTGTTTCGATAAAGTAGTTGATTTATAATGTCTGCATTAACTTGTGAAATTGAAGTCGAACAATAATGAAATATCAACTTTGTTTAGAAATGTACAAAACATTATTTTTCAATCAAACTTCAAAAACTTATTTAAACTCACTTATTCACCTTCACACAGAATCAGAATATAACAATATGTTCATATTGATCTTTCTACGATTCAGAACTTACACTAGAATACCAATAATGATGTAAAGTCAAAGTGTTACTTTTAAAACACTATAGATGAAGAAAAACTATACTTTAAAACAAATTCACTGTTGACTGTATTTAACTGTGAAATACATTAAGTACAAGAGTACAAATTTTATTGATCTTGCTGTGGCCAACATGAAGTCACGTCGCCAGAAACAAATTATTGGCTGGAGTCGCAGGAAAGTGGATTAAGCATGGCTTAGTTCTAAGACAAAATGTGTAATAAAATGATCGAATCCAATCGTTTGTCCGATGACACTACACCATTTGACAACAAACTCGTTAATATAATAAGTGAGATTGTTAGAACTAAATATATATTATCAGAGCTGAAATAATAGTTTTATAAAAAATAGTTCTACATTTCCACTAGTACAATTAGCTGAACTGATGAAAGCTTAAAGTTCAACACAAGTAAAACCACGTACACTGCAGCTACTTTGGTTATAGTCTGTTAAATATTATTGTACTTAAATTCATAATGTCAAGAACACAGTAAATACTACTTACTCATTCACGTGCTTTAATGATAATTGTGTTATTATATTTCTTGCTGTAAGTATCATGAATATAAAACTCAAATTTTCTACTTGAAGTCATACAAGATTTTCAAAAAAGATAAAGTATTTTTTCTCAAGAATACTAGACCCTCTTAAGATTAACTCATTGTAGTAATCTAATTTTAAGCGTCTCCCAAGAGGTGAGGCTCGGCATGGCCAGGTGGTTAAGACACTCGACTCACCCTGCTATGGGGGCGTTATAATATGACTGTCAATCCCGCTATTCGTTGGTAAAAGAGTAGCCCAAGAGTTGGCGGTGGGTGGTGATAACTAGTTTCCTTCCTTCTAGTCTTACACTGCTAAATTATGGACGGCTAGCGCAGAGAACCCTCGTGTAGCTTTTCGCGATATTCAAACCAAACCAAACCCAAAAGGTGGATTAAACTTGATGTTTCTCGTATACTGAGCTAAATATTTTTAACTCCTGGAGTTTCATAGCAAAATATGTTACGGATTTAAATTAATGTTCTGTAAAAAGGGCATTTTATGATGGCAATAAAATGTTTCAGAGGAAATACCCAAGAGATGACCACTGCCATCTCTTGTATGATCGAATAACGCGATTAGGCTGTTACTCCTATAGTTACATCCGCTACCCTAAAGCATTAAGGACATCTTGTGGTAAGAAAAAACGGACCATGAATATTCTGATTCAAATATGTAACAGACTGTGGTACACCTGTATCGTAGAAATGGCAGCAAAGATATTGAAATGTTTATTTTTTAGTCATGATGTGAAATGAAAATGAATGTCATAATCATCATTGTATTTTGATTTTCCCATATTCACTGATTTATCTTTAAAAGAACTGCAGAATAAAAGATTTTATTAGAAAATGTATTGCGGGAAAAAATTTGAATTATCTCATTTCAACAGCAAAAAAACAAACAAACCAGATACAATGTATACTACAGGAAAGTAAATTATTTGATAAATAACAATCAAATTTTTAAAATAATGTATCTTTTAGTACTTTTACTGGAAATATTTCTAGCGTACTACAATTAATCATGTTCCAGTCTAAAAAAAACATGGCATTACATGCAAAAAATAACAGTGATGTTGTGTCAAAGGCTTCCCCCACGAAAACAATGGTCACATTTACTATAAAATAAAGGATGATTCATCCTTGAAATATTATCTGACTTGGTTGTTGAAAAGGTCACTGCCTATTTCTGTATGGTATGCTCTAATTTACGGGAATCTTTCCCAGGAGAAAGTGCACGTGACACCCTGGATGAATGACCTAATTCAGGAGATAACTAAAAAAGGGAATAGCTTAATAACTCACTTGACAACTTTCCATAATAAGACTACAATAAACTTGCAAAAATTCTGTATTTTTTATTAACCCTATTATGACTGGAGAGCAGCTTTTCAGTTTTGAATGTATACTTGCACATCTAATTTCACAATATAAGTAAAAATAATAATTCTAAATTTAGTTTTACATTTCTTTACTCACAAATATTTAAGAATTGATATTTTGTAACAGTGAAAAATTTGTTCAATGTAACCAACTGAGAAAAGCATTTGATTTTTGATCTCTGCATAAGTTTTTTCACCTGTAAATAATACCTCTATAGATTTTTTACCAATCCTAAATTGTAGGCTTATAATTATTTAAAGCCTGTCATTCCTTAGAAGGAAATTTATTTAGGATTCTTTCATGAAACTTTCCTTTTCTCTCAATGACTTTATGTGGAGAAGCTTTAATGATGTCACAGGAAGAGGGTTGGTCAGTAACTAGCTAATTGTAGCCTAGAAACTAGATAGAATCAATGGCTATAAATAATTGGACTAAAAAAAGACTTTTATGTATCTATGTCGATGAAAAGTACATAAGGTGAGGTGAATAGTTACTTAAAGTTTCTTAGAAAGTGGCTAGCAGAGGTTCTTATTATGGAGAACAAAGAATTACAATACCAAGTTTACAAACTAATAAACAAGTCATAAATCTGTAAATCTTTTATAGTTTCTTTTGACTGTATTTTAATTTATGTTTTCTGTTACCTCTGTTTGAAAGCCAGTGGAATATCCTTATAAAGAATTCGAGCTTGACAAAATATAAATAGAAAAATATTACTTATACTAATAGAGGCCTACGATAGGAGTGAAAGTTGAGTTAGTTCTGGTCAATGGTTTTACTGTTCAGTGTTTTACACTAATTTCATGGTTTTGTAATTGCTTCGATTGGTAAACATAAGTAACGAAAATCACTGGTTGCTAAAAATAAAAAAATGTTAAAGCTCATTGGTTATATAGAAGGGTCCTTTCTTATCAGTAATATTAAACAAATTCAATTAGCTTTCAGTACTTAGCCCCCCAGTGGCTCAGCGATATGTCTGCAAACTTACAACACTAAAATCCGAGTTTCGATACCCGTGGTGGACAGAGCCCAGATAGCCCATTGTGTAGCTTTGTGCTTAATTCAAAACAACCAAAAATAACTTTCACTATTTCATATCTTTATGGTTGTAATGGTCATTACAATATTAAAACTAACATTTTATAGCCGTTCTGATCTTACTTTTTAGTATTAACTTTCATTGTATGTAAAAGCTTTACGAATATGCATGAAAATAAATATGCTGTTACCAGAACAACATAGACATAAAAATTATAGTTTGATGAAAAAAATGAGTATCATATACATTTACATGGTTTTAAGCACACAATAGGAAAACAAAAACAGAACTGCGAAAATGAAAGGAAGTATTTTTATTTTATTTTTCTAAACTGTTTCAAAACATATTTTCCAAAAAGTTACAATAAGAATATTATATAAAAAGTAAACAAAACTGTATACTGCTTTAAAAATAAACTAGATATTACGTAGAAAATGAGTGTCGTGATGTATAATAAAGACAACATGTCCATTCAAAGACTGAGTTTCTTTTCTGCTGCTAGCAAGTAATAATTAAGCCATATTAATGAAAGTTCTGATAATATCACTTATGCCTTAGTATAAACCACCCCTAGCTGCTGGTGCACAAACTCGAGTACATTAGCCAGTGCAGCCCTTAGCTACTCACATTATTCCTTTGGACACTGTGTTATGTTTGCTTTAGGGGATCGACCATACATCACATCTTCACAAACAAGTACTTCTCAGCCAAACATATTTTTGTCCTAGTTGCTTTGTCCACAATTAAAAAACGTTTCAAGCATATACTTAATAGTTTGTATTATTCATTCTGTTAAACAATGAAACTGAGGATGGTAAGATAAATGCACATTTTCATTAAACTCAATATTTTGTATAAATCAGAGATAGATGGCTATTTAAATCAGGCTCTTGGTTCAGATTAGTTTCATCAGGTATACTAAACTGGCTTTCTAGTAGCATTCCAACACACCAGTGCTGTACTGTGCTGATGAGTAAATGGATAAGCCTCGGCTCACTTAGTGAAGTAATCATAATAAAGAATAAGCACCAACCACCATATTTAGTTTCTAGAAGAGGACTAATTATGTCCGGAACTATATTTTAAAGGAGAACCAACAATTTTACTCTGTATAGACAGGTTTCCTCTAGTAGTGCATACCATTTGTTGCACAACTACTAACACACTGGCTTGAATTTGGTCAGTGAAACTATTGTCTGTAATATAGTTTCGATTTCTTGCATTATTCAGAGGCGAATGAATTTCCTGTCTCAGAGTTCTCGCGATCTCTAGATACAACACAAGTTGAAAACCCTGTCATGATGATTGATAACAACAGTATAATATGATATAATGTACTTGTAACTACTCATAGAAGTGCCACAAGCAATCTAAATTTACAGTATATTCCTCAATCCGTGTTGGCTATACTTCATGTTGTTGCATGGTAAGTATTGCTTATGCTAACTTTGGCTGCTTTAGTTGCTCTTCCCATACCTTTAAAAGCATGATTAATCATGATATCCAGTCACAAGTGAAACCTTTAATAAAATCGCTTGACATTACCATGGAAGAAATTACTTTAATCTCACATGGAGTCAATGGTTTTCTATTTGACAAAACAATTTGTTAACATTTCGATGTTGAAGATCTAGATGATGCAGTACAATAAAGTCGTATTTCCATAATTTTGTTATGCAATGTGCAATAATCTCTTCACGACTGTTAAAGGTAATAAATTACTTCAGTGATGAATAGTCCACAAAAAAATAAGCTTTCTACCAAGTAGGTAGTGTCAATGGTGTTTCATAAAGACCACAAATGCTGTCATACATTGCACTCTGTTATGAAACTGCAAAGACAATACTCCATTTGACTATCATTGGCATTAGTTTCTAACAAAAGCTTACAGCCCTATCATGAATTGGACAGCAATGGAACGTTTACTAAAGTGTACTTTAGTGATAGAAATATTTGGTCTATTTAATATGCACATTTGTTTTAGTATGAGTAGATAATTTAAATAATATGTAAGTAGTATTACCAATAATGCTAACTTCAGTAACATCTACTTTAACCGCTATGCCAATGAGCATTACAGTTGTTAGCTCGATATCTGACTGATTGCTCATAACATCTCTAGGAGTTCATTCCTCTCAAATGGATGAGAGTTTAAGCTAATGCTGTCTGCTTTTTGTACAGAACACAGTGCTTTTGACGCATTGGATTTTTCACTATACTGCATGGCACCAACCTTGCTCTCAATAAATTATGGAATACCATTTATGTACCTAGAACTACTTTCTCTCTCTCTACAATGCATGGACAGAATATCAACGTCAAACTCAAGGCCAGAGACAATTATTTTTATTACGTGGTTGACTTTAGAAAGAAAAATTTAGAATTGTTTCTTTCCAGTTTTATATAATTTATCACTATATTCAAGAACAAAGACAGTGTTCGCTGGCCAAATTATTGGTTTCACTTAGAGTGCCTGATACAAGGTAAGATCAACCAATGCTATGGAAGATTCCGTATCAAACAGAAATTCTGCATCATGCCTTTGCATCTTCTCCGGCATATATCAAGTGCCAGACACCATGCTCTGCGAAAGATGGATGGACCGTCAAGTTTTTAGATGCAGGCTGTCTGCTGCACTCTTCAGAGTTGATGGCTAAACCCACATTGGACTATTTTAGTTAATCGAAACTAAAGTATAGATAGTTACAGCTCATTACTGACCTTCCTGCATTTGTTGTGCAGTTGATCAAAGCTTCTAGTTTTGCCAAGTTTGCTGCACAACAAAGTGTGACAGTTCACTTTAAAGGTGACTCTACTACGCAAACAGAAATTCAAAGGGTGGACCTGCATTACGGAAACAATCAAGAGAAAACTAACAGCCAGAACATTCTAGCACATTATTACACAAGTGCATTGCTTCCTAAAAAGTGTAGGTGTGCACCAGTCAATGCTGATATTTCCTTAGCCTTCTCACCTTAACTGAAATCTCATCATGCCACTAGAAAGCTCCTTGATAAACTTATTGATGAAGATATTCTCACAATCTGCCAATGTCATTTCAGGGTATGTTTCCCATGCAACTGGCACAGATTATTCACGTATGTGGTCAAGTTCTCTAAGAAACCTCTTTTTCCACTAGGTCAAAACATTGGCTACAGAGGTATCCCAGTCCCATACTTTTGCCTCTGTCAAGTGTTAAATGGAATCAAGGGTTAGACCATTCAAGCTCAGGGTCAGACATGGCATCACCTATTCTCAAGACCAGCTATTACAAGCAGCAACATATTTTGTCATATCTAGAAATACTGAGGTGTTATGTATTTAGCATCTATCAACAACACTACTCTTTGGGATTAATGTAAACGTCTAACCGGTGTATTCTCAGCAAAAACCAGGCTGAGATGTCCTAATTAGTAAAATGGGAATTACAAGGAATCATACACAGAACAGTCAGTTACTAGAGGAAACTCATACATTGGTCCTACATTGAATAGGCTTCTGTGTGACCTGTAGCTTCCGTAGCAGTGTATTTTTCAATGAGAAGCTTACTACTGCACCAAAGACCACTTCTTTAAGGGACATACCTACCATCCTCCTAGCCTGGGGGAAGTGGCAAACCCTTATTATTGAACATGGTCCCCAGCCGTTCTTTACCTAATATATCAATATTTAGTTCTTAAGGATTATGAAATTTTCTCTAAATTATGGATCCCACTTATATTAAAGTAATATTTTTTGGATAAATGAGGTAGTCATACTTTGAATCAAAAAGGTATCTGCAATCAAATGAGACACATACCATTAGTTTAATGGTAGCTCGAAGCAGCATCAGTCTGCCACGAAGCTATGTAAAGAGAGTCTGAGGTAATTCTAATTTTCTTGATAACTTAAAAGGCAATAAAGCCCATTTATTTTGTATTTCATAACATCTGACCTTTTCAACCTCACTTTTTACCACTTTCTCATCCAAGTAAAAATTCCTAGAAATGTCACTGCTATCTTCACCAATCCACACTTTCTGTGCCACTTGCTAGCAAAAAATAGCTACTTCTGATTGATGTGATCCCGATTATCAACACTTTAAGTCTTTTTCGATTGGTCACAGGTGGCAAGAGCTGGGGTGATATATTGTAGCTAGAAAATGCCCAGGATTACGGTATAGAACTCTCCATTCATTTTCAGACTCGCCAGACTATACACCTCTTTGTCTATGCTTAAACCCAAGTGTTAAATCCTGATGAACAGATATGAGTGTGAAAAGAAGTCATTAACCTTCACAGCATTGGCAAAATTCTGATTACAACAAGATTTTTTCTAGACCTGACAACTCTTTCTGACAGCCAGAAACTTCCAAGTTCTTCAACTTATAGAAAATGCCATTTCTTCAAGTGTGGAGTTTCAACTCAATAACAAAAGAGCTCAGAAGAACACAGGTAGATATATTAACAAGAAGAAAAAGATGTCAACTTTATGAAGTAATGTTTGTGGTCATTTTGTGGTATTCTTGGGTCCATAGATTTAACTTTGTGTATAATAGGTTACAAGAAAAACGAAATATCTAATCTCTCTCACCTCATCTGATTTTGAAGTCATAAAAAAGAGTGGACACAATTACAGTAAAATAATTTTTATTTCATACAAGTGTATCAGTGTGCTGCTTTTACTGAAGACCTGTTTAATGTATCACAGATCCATCTGTTACCAGTCAAGTCAGTCATGTTCCGGACTGAGAAAACGTGGCATTAAATACAAAAACAATGATACATTCTTCTGAGGTTGTGTGCACTATCTTCATGATTGATTACCACTCACTGCAAAATAATGGATGCTGCACTCTTAAGATATTACCTAACATACCATATGAAAGGCTTACTGTGTATTCCTATATCGTACGCTCTAAGTTATAAGAGTATTTCCCAAAAAAAGTGCATGAGACTCCTAGTTGAATGACCCAGTTCAGTTGTTAACAAAAACAGACAATTATATATTAAAGAAGCTGTTACTAGAGAGTATTTATATACTAGATGTGCATGAAATATTCCCGATTCACAAGTTTCTCTTCAAACAATTTTAAAATCATTAGTGGCATTTTGTTATTGAAAAACAATCTTTTTTTCTCATTTACATAAACATTCGTTTTGATATTATACTATTGGATATATATCGGTGTATATTGAACAAAGTACTAAATTGTGAAGTTGTTTTTCCGTTTCTTAAAGACAAGTCAAATAATTTTTGATACAATTTGTGTTATGGTATTTGGTTGTAGGTTTACTTATTTTAAGAATGTAAGTTTTAGAGAAATTTGGAACGTAATATTATAAAGTTGAAACCAAACAAAAATTTATCTTAGTGCTTTTATTATTACATATATTCAGTTTATTACATTATAATCTTCTTTATCCAACATAATCGTCTAACAATGTTAAAATAATTAAAGTTTACACTGATGTCTTATCTTACATACAAACGACTATCTATTGGCTTCCTGGTAACTTAACCCAAAAATGTTGATGATTGCTAGTGCTAATACTCTTTATAACACAACTTACAACAGAGATGAGACTATTTTTAATAGCATAAGTAGCATATCGGCAACAATATATTTATAATCCATTTAATCGCACAATACCAAACTGAGAATTATATGTTTACGTTTTTTTATACATTGAAATATAGTACACTCAAAAGATAATTTAGAATTTAATGGATGAAAATAATGTATTACTGATAACATCTGTAAATATAACACAGTTCATGTTAATAGCGTGCATCATGTAATACAACAGTAACGCTACTAAAGGGAAACATTTTTCAATATGTATTACCCACATAAGTACGTTCATACAATCACATTTGTCAACACTAAAAACACATATCTAGTCATCATTTCACACATTCAAAAGAATTTATTTCATTTTGATTTTAGCACATACCAGAAAAACCCATTTAATCGTTTCAAAGTATGCTTTCACACTGAACACTTGGTCATTGGATGAGATAGAACAACATATTTCAAGAACTTTAAAACGCATTTTGTGTGGTTTTATAAATTGTTTCGCTGTATTCTTTATCAGTGCTTTACGTTACCAGTCTCTGAGCTTATATTTGCATTTCACGTGCTTTGTTAATATACCTTAAAATTTTGTATCACACAGAAGCGAATGTAAATTTTCTTTAAATAACAAACACGAGTGACTGTAAGTACAACACATAATTGCAGATACCTTCTGTGACAATAACAGAATTAGTTTACTTTGTGTCAGAGTAACAGATTAATATATTTCTGTATACATCATGATGATCTCATATTTGTATGTGTCACGTGCACGAGAATTATGTTTTGAATACACAGCACACAATTTTTTCATCCTGTACTTATAAACCACACAAAAATTATTTGTTCAATGTATCACGCACACCATGAACGGGTGAGTTTTCTTTGTTACCACATCGATAGAGAGTATTTGGTACACGTCATGCAACACGTAGCAAGCAATTGTTTTTCATTTTCTGCACATATTTCATTCAAATGTTTTGTTTTCGGCATGTATCACATTCACATCACTGGTTTGTATGAATATATGTCGCACAAATGTTGTTATCTTTATTATCACACACACAAACACAAATGCTTATCCTGTATGTATTACATGCACAAATTGCTTGTTTACCGTATGTATCACAAAAATAATTTGTTTTCTGTATATATTACACAAATGACGTAACGCCTGGAAGTGGATTTGTCACACACACACAAACGTTCTTCTATATATATATATATATATCACACATAAGAGACTAAGTTGTGTTCAAATAAATATTATAGTGTTAACTAACCCCTACTCCAGTTCTGATATGTTGTAGAATAATTAACATAGACGAAAGATTACCTTTCCCCAACTTAAACCATTTCACATTGTAAAAGTTGTTGTCAACCAGTTTGTTACTAATATTATTAGCATCTCAACCATTATTTTGTCTGTCATACCCTAGTCGCCCTGAAAGATTATTGGTACTGACATAAATCTCTTTGATACTGAATATAGCAGATATAACGTGGCTGGTTATTGTATTATTTGTTTCAGTTTCACTAAGAAGTTCTTAATAATTACTACACACACCGTGTGTGGTTATTACAGGGTTTCAAAATGCAATTGCGATCGCTATGCTTACTTTGACTATGCCCTTAGCTACAGTTGAATTAACACCTGCCACATGAGCAGGTTAACAGATTTTAGTACTAAGCTTAGAATGATCAACGAGAGGTCATCCCGCAAACGGATGATTTTGGGTTATTTTTGACAGGTTTAGATGAATGAAGTTCGGTACAATTTATAAAATGAAAGAAGCTAAACGTTATTGGGAATGTGGAATTTATATTGATAATACTATAGCAGTACCACACTGGGCATCATAACATCCATTTAGCATTTACTATTCACTGCAGAAATGGAAATTGTAATTTGAGAGTTGCTAAAAAATCATCTTACAATGTTTTTTTACATCCACTTTAAATTTAACACTGCATCTTTCATGTACCGTTAGTTTCACACAATATTGAAACAAATGATTTCTTATACATGAGTCCAAATCCCCTTTTGGGATATTTTCAAATAATTTCCTCCCTCATCCGACCTCGACCCACGGTTTAGTTTAATCGTTACACTCAAACCATCACATTCACAAACAATCCACAGCATTTCAAGCATGTTTCACTGCAACATCGTTTTACTTGACATTTACAAACTGCCCATGTTGATTTTAATGGTTTGGTTTCAGGTCATGGGTCCAGCGATCTAGGCCTCTAAAATATTACCAAACGTCTTGCTTTCGTCTAATCCAAACAACACAAAACTTATTTTTAGAATACACATCAAAATGCCCGGCAGGCTCATGTGGTAGACGTTAAAAACAAAATGAACATTTATATATTATATGAAGAGATATCTAACTCTGAATTTCTCTCGAATATTTGTTTTTTACTCAAACTATTTGGAACAGAAAAAGAAAGTAACAACCAAGATAAATATACTTCAAAAGAACACGTTAAATGATCTTTCAGCCCAAACATTTCAATTTAAAGAATCAGTTTTTAGTTGTAACCATGAATACAACACTTCATGTAATGTCCGCTTCACTTGCTTAAAAGTGTATTGATAAAGGTTTATTATTTTAAAAATATGTCATATATTATCTGATAAAAATAAGAACCATAATTATTTTAATTTTCCAACTGTTAAATTATGTGTTAATGTCTTTAACCTTCACATGGTCAAAAGTTTCATCTGCTAACTTTGACAATTTAAGCCAATTCTAGACAAAGCTTCTTCAAATTACATTTCACTAAATTCATGAGTGTAATATAAAGTTAAAAACCGATAAGTATCCAGTAACTTTTATATAGTAGGCAAGATATTTGTGAATAAAGTCAACGTAAAAAGCTCTACTGATAGAAAAAAATACATATAGGCATCTCATCAAGAATAGCGATTAAATGATAAAATCCTGTCAGAGATGATACTGTTGATATACTATAAAATATGAATTTTACCAGGACAGTTATGTTCTATATGTGCGGTAGCAATTCAAATACAAGTATTTTAATAGCAGATTTTTAAGTGACGTCAACCACTTATTATTAGATTTATGTGGTGCATACTAGTGTATACAAGACATACAAACTAATAATAAACAGTCTTACTACACCGAATTTATTATTTTTCTTTAATTGAAAAATCAGCGTTTTACTTTACAGCTTCATCAGAAGCGTTCCAAACACAAACCGTAACTGGCAGTACAATGTTTCAACTGTTTTAAATAATAAATTCGCTGTAAGTCGAAACTTTGAGTGTTCTATTAAAGAAAAATAGCAAATATGGTGTTATGAGGCAGTCTATTACTAGTATTGACAAACACTTATTCAAAGTTCACGTATGTATATATACATACATGCTTTGTTCATTGAAAAATAACATGTCCTACTAAAACTGTTTGCAAAGTTTTGAACACATACAATTATTTCAGAATATTATAGCTTTAAGCCAAAAAACATTTTGGAACATATAATAAAATATAATTTTACAGTTCCTATTATGCTAGTTACTGTTAGTTTAAGAACAACGAATAAACACACTATATTAGTTTACAATGTTTATTACTGTTTCAGTTTAGCGCATTAATGATTTATTGATACCTACACACACATACGTAGAACCAAGAATACTGATGGGTAATAAAAACTGTATACAAACTGAATAAATAATTTAATAAATTACTAAAAACGAAGGTATAAAAGAGTAAAAAAAACAACTAACAAAACCAGAATATATAAGAATGTATACCATAAAGAAATATCTTTCTTGGACCATCAGACATTTACAGTATAAAAATAAAATTACCATATTACACAAAAATAGCTATGTTAAAATAATAATAAATTTACAGAAAAGACGTTCATTTAATATGAAATTTTCAAACCTAAGCTATTTAGAACTGGCAAACAAGTATTTATACGTTAGACATTCGTAAGAGAAATGGGAGCAAAAATACAACATGGTTAAGCGTTGACAAAGACATTTCCATTAGATAAACAAGTACATTGGTTGGAAATAATCACGCTGTATTAAAGCGCGTAATGTCGTTATACATCAATAAACAGACATTATGATTAGTTGGACAATATGTATGTTGGATTTGTAATACTCATACTGGATCAAACCACTTAACATAGTTTTTCACTGGGAAACAGACTTTATGATTAGTTGGACAATATGTATGTTGGATTGTTAATACTCATACTGGATCAAACCACTTAACATAGTTATACACTGGGAAACAGACTTTATGATTAGGTAGACAACATGAATGTTGGATTTGTAATACTCATACTGGATCAAACCACTTAACACAGTTATACACTAGTAAACAAACTTTATGATTAGTTGGACAATATGTATGTTGGATTGTTAATACTCATACTGGATCAAACCACTTAACATAGTTATACACTGGGAAACAGACTTTATGATTAGTTGGACAATATGTATGTTGGATTGTTAATACTCATACTGGATCAAACCACTTAACATAGTTATACACTGGGAAACAGACTTTATGATTAGGTAGACAACATGAATGTTGGATTTGTAATACTCATACTGGATCAAACCACTTAACACAGTTATACACTAGTAAACAAACTTTATGATTAGTTGGACAATATGTATGTTGGATTGTTAATACTCATACTGGATCAAACCACTTAACATAGTTATACACTGGGAAACAGACTTTATGATTAGTTGGACAATATGTATGTTGGATTGTTAATACTCATACTGGATCAAACCACTTAACATAGTTATACACTGGGAAACAGACTTTATGATTAGTTGGACAATATGTATGTTGGATTTGTAATACTCATACTGGATCAAACCACTTAACACAGTTATACACTGGTAAACAAACTTTATGATTAGTTGGACAATATGTATGTTGGATTGTTAATACTCATACTGGATCAAACCACTTAACATAGTTATACACTGGTAAACAAACTTTATGATTAGTTGGACAATATGTATGTTGGATTGTTAATACTCATACTGGATCAAACCACTTAACATAGTTATACACTGGTAAACAAACTTTATGATTAGTTGGACAATATGTATGTTGGATTGTTAATACTCATACTGGATCAAACCACTTAACATAGTTATACACTGGGAAACAGACTTTATGATTAGTTGGACAATATGTATGTTGGATTGTTAATACTCATACTGGATCAAACCACTTAACATAGTTATACACTGGGAAACAGACTTTATGATTAGTTGGACAATATGTATGTTGGATTGTTAATACTCATACTGGATCAAACCACTTAACATAGTTATACACTGGTAAACAAACTTTATGATTAGTTGGACAATATGTATGTTGGATTGTTAATACTCATACTGGATCAAACCACTTAACATAGTTATACACTGGGAAACAGACTTTATGATTAGTTGGACAATATGTATGTTGGATTGTTAATACTCATACTGGATCAAACCACTTAACATAGTTATACACTGGGAAACAGACTTTATGATTAGTTGGACAATATGTATGTTGGATTGTTAATACTCATGCGGTGACAGGTGTGTGCAGCATAGAAATAGCGTGTAATGAGTAGCAATCGTGCAAGAAAAAAGACAACCGTTTTGTTTGATACAGTCTGAAGGGTGTATCTACCTTACGTATGGTTGAATCATACTGGTGGTTATTTAAATATAGCTGTATCAATCCGGATTTCCATTTTGTACATTATCACCTAATACTGATACATTTTATAGGAGACTGCTCCGAAAAGTCCAAAAAACTTGGGGCGCTGTCCACCAGGGGATACCACTGTGCTACAGGATGACGAGGCGTGTCCAGCATTTTCAACCAATGATCTCTTCCCAAACCAATACATTGATTTCCAATGGCACAACAGCCAAGCATTTCATTTGCTCCAACTCTGTAGCAAACAAACAAATTTGGTAATAAAACTAATTTTATTGTGTATAAAAAATTATAAACGAAACATTTTTGTAGGAAAACTTAGCGACAACCAGTCAAAGGAACAGTAAATCAAGTATCGATTGCAAAGTTTTTAACAGGGTCACAAAGTATTGAGAGGGTTTTACATAAAAAGTAGTACTTGCTGATATTTAAGTTAGATTCATTATTTAGCGTATGTCACCAATTGTTCTACAAGCACAAATTAAATGTGTTAGAGTGTGTATGTTTAACAATTCATTGTAGTATTCAAGGACATTGATATCCCTAGTAAAAACAGATTCAGAGTTTTAAAGCAAATAATAAATTAAACTCAAATAGTAAAGGAATTGGGTGGGCAATGGATGACTTTTTGGCGCACAAAACAGTTCGCCTATTACAAGCAACACTAACTGGCAATTCCTTCAGTAGGTTATCCTTAAGACAACAGTGTTTGGACCAACATCAGAAATAATTACTTTCGTAGCGAACGACTTTATCTACAGCAGGTTTGGAGACATGCCTTTCACACACGTCTAGCTTCTCGCCATTCGCCAGAAATGAATTTCATACTGACTGCAATTCTAACACAGAGAATTCAAGATCGAGTATGGTTTTGGGTACTCCAATGTCTACTAAAAATGATCCTTGCGTTTTTATCAGCAGGTAACATGTGACACCTCCATGATTTCTACGAATAGCCACCAAGGCGAACTGACTGCTTCACTCAACCAACAAGAATCAACTCCAGCTTTACTAGTTTAAACCAACGTGTACAGCTGCAGCCATTGTTAATCATCGACCTTTTCGCATTTGCTACTGTGTTGGCTTTAGTTTGTTTTGAATTTCGCGCAAAGCTACACAAGGCCTATCTGCTTTAGCCGTCCCTAATTTAGCGGTGTAAGACTAGAGGAAATGAAACTAGTCATCACCACCCACCGTCAACTCTTGGGATACTCTTTTACCGACGAACAGTGGGACTGACCGTCACATTATAACGCTCCACGGCTGAAAGGGCGAGGATGTTTGGTATGACAGGGATTCGAACCCGCGACCCTCAGATTATGAGTCGAGTGCCTTAACCGCTTGGCCATGCGGGGTACCTGTGTTTGCTTTAAAGGTGCATGCATCAAATGGTCTTGTCTTCTTCATTTGCTTTGAACTTAGCTTGGTTCTTCATAAGGTAAAATGTGTGGCACAACTCATTGACAACTGTATCCCAGTTATTAAGTCATCCACCCAAACGTTATACGATATCAAGCAATGGAATGTCTAAATACAGCATCACGTTTACACTATCTGTTCCTGAGTTTAACCATTTGAAACAAAAACTCGCTTGGAACATTTGATGCAACATTACAGGCCTTCATTTGCTAATATCTTGAATATTGGTAAGTTTCCTTTTTTTACCTCTCCATCGTGTGGCCCACACAGGTTACAACTACCAGCTTTTCTGCTGAAATGTAGCTAAGATATTCTCGTAAATTCAATTTCTTGAAGTTCTGAGACGAGTAGCCCCCAGTGGCACAGTGGTATGTCTGCGGACTTACACACTAAAAACTGGGTTTCGATACCCGTGGTGGGCAGAGAACAGATAGCCCATTGTGTAGCTTTGCGCTTAATTCTAAACAGACAAAACAAAAAAACTGAGACGAGTAAATCATCATGAATGTGGCATCCGCAGGCTAGGTCTTCAATGTAAGGACGCAAGGTTTGGTAACGAGCACCATCTTTATTATCATGACGATGATACATAAAATTACAAACTATTGTCACAGCCCATAGTGCTCTAAGCTGCTGGATCATAACAAAATGTCATCTGCTTATTTGATCACGTTGTCGTGAACTTCGTTTACTGAATAATCTTATAACTCTTTTCATCTCTTGGTGACATCACTTAGTGATTTGTGATGTTGAAGCTTTTCCAGGAATGCTTTTGAATCCTACATCAACCACCCTTGTACGTCTCAGGATATTTAAACCACTTTCTATCACCAAGAAATATTCTCTGCTGTCATATACTATTGCATACAGGGTTAAATTATTTGAGGTTGCATTGAGAGAATCCGAGATTTCCCAGTGAGGTGCCCTTAAAGGAATGCTGACATTACTTTCAACGTGACTGGAGAAAGCTCTAGGTCCAGAAGACTTCTCTTCTAAGACTTTGCCATATTCTTGGACAGAGTCCTTTCTAATGCTATAGATATCTCTTCTCCAGCATAAGTTGTAGAGGTCTTGTAAAGTCAGTTTCCATGATAGCACAATTTACAATTGTTTCTATGTCAGGGAGTCAACAGAAAAAGAAACACGTTCAAAATGATATCCACAATGAGAAATTCTTTGTTAACAGTACCAAAATGTTTCTTTTTTAAACTTAGTTTGTGGTATCCAAGTACACTGACATCCCGGAAGAAAATCTGAAAGGTCTTGCAAAATTCAGGTTGAAAACTGCGAAATATGATCAAACTGAACTTACTCATTAAAACAAAAAAGAAAATACAAATATAATTTCAAACATCCATTTTTATTTAATACAAGTACAATCTTCTACTATTCAAAACTGATCGGCTTTTTTTCACTTACTTCTATATGCATCAGATTTAATGTTCTTTAATTAGTAATGTATAATTAGTCTATTCACACTTCAATTTCTTACCGATGTTTTATCGATACATTTTCTAAATTAACATTAGTTGTTAATAAGATTCCTAGTCTGTGTCGTCTGGCTGCTAAAGTTGGTAAGAGGAAAGTCTAAAACAATCAAGGCAGTCTAAGACCCGAAGCAAGAGACAGAACTAAGAGAAAGCTTGTTTTATGTACTTAGGCAAAATAAATAAATATATGACACAATAGATCTGGGTATTTGTGGTTCTCGACCTGTTAACACTTTTTTCAAAAACTGAGCTTCATACTTCGAAGCCATTGATTTTTCATAAGAGTGCTTGACAAATCTCACTATTCAATTAGCGTAATCAATAACTTGTCGGAACATAGCGTTGATTTACTGCTTTCTCTCTAGTTTGTAACTTAAAAATGAGGGATTGGAATCGAAAATGACCCTCAAGTGTCCTTATGCGAATTCTATCAAACAAACAAAAATTACTTATAAAATATTGGCGATGTTAGATGCCATATTCATAACGATGTTGCTACCATTATTGTACGAATAGCGTTATTTGTAGAATCAGACGTTAGTTAAGGTTAAAATAATTCTAGCTAGATAAATAACTTTTTGATACTCAAACTGGATCCAATTCAAGCAGTCACTAAAAAGTTTAAATGATATTAATGTAAACACATGAAATGTTCAAAACGTGGAGGACTCAACTTTGTTAATAATATTGGTAAATACTGTTGTATCTTCAACGTTGTTAATAATATTGGTAAATACAGTTATATCTTCAACGTTGTTAATAATATTGGTAAATACAGTTGTATCTTAAACGTTGTTAATAATATTGGTAAATACTGTTGTATCTTCAATGCATGAAGAAAGCGAAGTTTAAAATCATGTATTTTTAATTGGTGGTTAACACAAGTGAATAAATTTTTGGTACCCACGTATTTCTAAGATGGCCGAGGTTAATGAGTTCGTGTAGTTTGGTTAACAGATAAAATTTTAATGTTATATATAGAAACAACGTGATTTCATTAAAATATTTAGATGACCTAATCCAATAGGGTAATATCGTGATAAAAATTTACAGCAATAGTTACCAGTCATAGTCGATAACTCTGACCAGTAGGTTAACATCTCCGATAATATTTTACAGCCATAGTTACTTGTCATAGCCGATGACCTCGATTACTAGGTTAACATATTCGATAATATTTTACAGCCATAGTTACCTGTCATAGTCGATAACCTTGATTACTAGGTTAACATCTTCGATATTATCCGCTGGAACATCAAACACTAGTGCTTCATTATAAACTGGGTTTAGAGTTGACTTTTTGACAGTGGTCTTTTTTTTCTTTATTCGCTTTCCCTGACATATGAGAGACACTTTAACGTAGGGATCTAAAAGAATAAAATTTTGGAATTTCAAGGAAACTGTTTGCTTTACTTGCAGGATTTAGGCAGATATTTCAGCGTGTAATGTTATTACACAATTATTTTGTATATAAAACTATGTTGTATATAAAACTATGTTGTATATAAATATTAGCCTATACGTGTTAAATTGACAGTGGTTTGGTTTGACAGCATATATAAGACTTCTCGTTTCACAAATAAGGTACATAATTTGCCCATATTGGACAATTCAATCAAGAAAGCATTGAATTTTCAAGCTATGTCCACTCTAATCAGCACAGTTATATCTATGATGGAGGACGTTATTACAGCTAACTTTGTTATGTATATTACATATGGGTAACTGGCAAGGATTCTTATTTATCTACACTCAGTTGTACTTTTCTCTCCGAAAAAAAGAAGTTAAAAAGTTAGTATCAAATTATTATATATACAATTCAAGCCATAAATGTATCTTTCCCAAATTTTATATACACAGCTGACTGGGAAAAACTGTTACACTATTGTCGTTTCAGTCGTGCTGACGAGAACAGACACAACTAGAAACTGATCAAACTGATCTAATACGAGAAAAAATGTAACGTATTTGTAAGATGTATTGACCTATGAGGTTATATTGGTAACCCAAACCACTCACCGGTTTAACCTGTTAAGGTAGTTGATATTTGTATTGAAATTTGCAAAGTTGAAGAAAGATATGCATAAGTAAACGTTTGTTCTTATTTACAGTTGTGTATCCTAGGGAACTGAATATGAACTAAAACAAATGACGTAAAGAGAAAACATTCCACCATTTCTATGTATTTACTGAATGGAATGAAGACTGCGTGAAACTTTAAATCAAATTCAACGAGAGAAGGTGTGTAGAAAGTGTTTCATTGGGATATCTTATAGATCACAAATAGAACTATCCAATGACTCAGCGGTAAATATGAAAACTTCTAACACTAAAAACATGGTTTCAATAACCATGATAGATACAGCGCAGGAGTACAATTATATAACTTTATACGTAACGACAAACACACTTAAAATGGAGATACGTAAAAAACAGGTATTTTTAATGAAATAAGAGAGTCCCACAATAAATTAATTGCAATCAAATAGACTTTTAATTTTACTTGTTTGTTTGTTTTTGAATTTCGCACAAAGCAACATAAGGGCTATCTGCGCTAGCCGTCTCTAATTTAGCAGTGTAAGAAAAAATTATTTTCACGACAATTTCAGTCGCAGTTTCCATGTCATTTAGGTTCACGCTTTGATCAGCAGAAGGACTTCTAAAACACCGTATTATTTATTCACATTCAAACTTCCTTAACAGAACACAAATGGATTATTTTTAAGGATAATTAGGTGTAGCATGGCCAGATGGTTAAGACACTCGACTCATAATGCGAGGGTCGCGGATTCGAATGCCCGTCACACCAAACATGCTTTCCCTTGCAGCCGTGAGGGCGTTATAAGGTGACGATCGATCCCACTATTCGTTGGTAAAAGAATAGCCCATAAGTTGGCGGTGGGTGGTGATGACTAGCTGCCTTCCCCATAGTCTTATACTGTTAAATTAGGGACGTTTGGCGCAGATAGCCCTCGTGTAACTTTCCGCGAAATTCAAAACTAGCAAAGATAATTAAATTGACCTTTAATTAAAGTGTTTAATTAATATTTAGTTGTTGTGCCAACAAACAGATTTTTTTGTGTGGATGTGACATTGAGTAATTTGTAGCCAGTGCGCTTAGAGAGCTACGATATTATTAATATACACATATAATAATCAAGTTTGTTATCCCACTGTAATTAAGTCTTTTATTTGCGTCACAAATTTTTTTTCGAATTTTTACATAATTAATATATCTTCGAATTTGAATGTTGATATTGATACATTCACCTTTCAGCGTTAGAACATAAGAATTATCTCAATGTAATCACAAAATCAAACTGAGCTATGTGTTAAGTTTACAGCAAGAAATCGAGCCCCGAAAGTTTAGCGTTGCAAGTGCGTAAATTTACTGGTGTCTCATCAAGGGACCGCATGTTATAAAAAAGTTTCAGGTCTCATACCAGATCTTGTGGCTACTTCCTCATTGTGGATTTGACGAACATGATTGTGCACTATTGTCCCTACCACAATATTTATTGTCAATACAGGTTTGTTTGTTTTTGAATTTCGCGCAAAGCTTCATGAGGGCTATCTGCGCTAGCCGTATCTAATTTAGCAGTGCCAGACTAGAGGGAAGGCAGTTAGCCATCACTGCCCACCATCAACTCTTGAGCTACTCTTTTACTAACGAATAGTGGGATTGACCGTCACAATTCTAACGCCCCACGACTGAAAGGCCGAGCATATTTGGTGTAAGGGAGATTCGAACCCGTTATTGTAACAAGTGGCCAATCTTAGGCCAATGTACTTTCAACTGAAAAGATCTGGAAGAATAATAACATTAGCATGAACATATTTCACTTATTTCTGAATGCAATCAGTGAAACTGAATGCAATGTGGAGACGTAAGAAGATAATGTCATGGCTGACACTGAATCAAATAAACACTACATTTTAAAAAATGTCACTCTAGTGGAAACTGACTTTAAAAACACTTTATTAAAAAGCCATCAGCAACACAGAATATGATCTAAAAATGTTAGCTTTAAATGTCAACCACAAATTTCTCAATACACAACGCAACAAAAGGATTTCTTAAATGTTTTTCTCTACTTTATCACACTGGTTCCCACGAAATTCATGACGTCAGCATACCTCGCTTGATTATATTTTAACACAGACGAAAATACTATAAAAACATTGTTTTAGTAGTTGTACACTTGCTTTAACACGAGACAGAGGTATCACTACACTTTCAGCAAATAGTAGAAAGCGAATTTCAATCAAAGCATGCCTTTCCGAATATAAATTTCTCAGGAATCTTTAAACAGCAAGTAAAACAAATATAACAAAATAAACAGGGTTACTCGCACTTTATAGAAAATATTTGCGTATGCTAATATAATAGTGTAACGTCTCAGGTGAGAATCTTGGTGCTACCAGTGAGGCCCGACATGGCCAGGAGTTTAAGGCACTCGACTCGTAATACGAAGGTAGCGGGTTCGAATCCCCGTCACGCCAAATATACTTGCCATTTCAGCCATGGGGATGTTATAATGTGACGGTCAGTCCCACTAGTCGTTGGTAAAAGAGTAGCCCAACAGGTGGTGGTGAGTGGTGATGACTAGCTACCTTCTCTCTAGTCTTACATTGCTAAATTAGGGACGGCTAGCGCAGATACCCTCGTGTAGCTTTGCGCAAAATTAAAAACAAACCAAACCATGCTACCAGTGAAAATGCTTAGCACCTATATATATTCGGTTATCGTCATATTTTCGACATCCGACAATGCACTTTCGCCGCGGATACTTACAGTTGGACTATTATTTGCAACCCTTTCTGAAAAATCGTTTTCGTATAGTGAACTTATTAAACATTGTAGTAACAAAGTGCACAACGTTTCGAAGAAGTTACCTTTTAAAGTTTCCTATGGTAACAGATGAACTTGTACAGCTGAGAGTTAAGGGCAACAAAAATCATAGAAACCCTCACCCACAAAATGAAAAACAATGTAATGATTTGTTGTTGTTTTGAATTAAGCACAAAGCTACACAATGGGCTATCTGCCCACCACGGGTATCGAAGCCCGATTTTTGGCGTTGTATGTAAGCAGACATACCGCTGAGCCACTAGGGGACACAATATAATGAAAAAAAACCTCTAACCCACCTTCCCTTTAAAATTTATTGCGATAAAGCTGACATGACTTTGCAGTAGAGTAACTTTGGTTTCAATACTGGAGGGAAGGGGGGAGGGCAGTTTCAGTAGCTGGGATACTCATGAGGGTATTTTATCAAAATAGTTCTTGAAAAAGTGTGAGGGAACATGTCCCTCGTAGCTCCCGTGAAAATTACGCATATGTCTTTACGTCCCGTTAACAATACAATAAACATGAGCAAAAGACCGTAATTTTCAAACCACGCCTTGAAATCACGCAATTTTATGCTTTTGTTCTAGTTAAACATTGCTTTTGTAAGCGACTTGAACGTAAAATGAAGGACATTGGAAAGTTTCCCAAGATGAGTGTTGTCTAATCTGACTACGTCTTTGTTACGACGAAACTTTCCGTAATATGTGTAGTTATAGCCACTAGAGCTAACATAATCTAATGCAGTGGTAGAACTCGAACGTTATTTTTGTAACATACGACCAACCATCCGTATAAAATTACAAGATGATAAAACACGTGCTTCTGCACTACAACAAAATCGTTTTTTTTTTTACAAAATAACCAAATGTGTGTGCTCGTATAAAATTCCCCGTTAAACAAAACTTGTGCTAATTTTCAACTCAGTCTTGAATAGATTACTCGCAGCAAATTTTTTTGTTTACACATGTTCAAGTGTTTTTCATAGCAAAGCCAAATCGGGTTGTCTGCTGTGTCGGATCCAGGACAATGTCTCACCTCCAAGATTAGTGACTCTCGTTTGAAAACAAAGTAACTTTTGATGTTGTATGCCTCTTCATAAATACAGATTTTTGCAAAATTTGGCGTTACTTTGATAAAGTAAAACATGTATACTTTGTGAAAGATTATACGACTTGAACGTGGCAATCAAGTGAAGGCAACCACCAAATTTTTCCAATTTTTTATAGATATTCAAGTTTCTTTTAAACGATGTTTCAATTGTGGGCAATTGCTCTAAGTTTTCATTAATGAATTTAATCATCATATTTTTTGTTTTGTGTTCAGACAACTTTTTTTCCGTGTAAGCATGTGTTTTATATTTTCTAATCTTTTTTTGAAAAATATTAGTCTTTTGTATTCGACTGAAAAGCCCTCCAGTGGCTTAGCGGCATGTCTGCGGATTTATAGTGCTAAAAATCGGGTTTCGATACCCGTGGTGGGCAGAGCACATGTGTAGCTTTGTGCAAACAGCAACATCGATTGAAAAATCTGTTTGACAATTGATTTATTAAAACAGAACCATTTCTTTCTAATGAGACGTTAATTTTATGCAACAAAGTGGCGACTTTTTGCAACAACATCTTGAAAAGTACAAGTTACAATTACCAAATTACCTACCTAAGTAGATTATCACTTTGAAATATACAAACTTTCAAGACATCTTCAAAAAAGTAATAAAAAAAAAATAAAAAGATAGGCCATATAAAAAATATTTGAGTAAGACATTGTCTCTATACCGCTGTGTTCACCGAAGAGAATCAAACCACTATTTTAGCAGTGTTAGTCTTACCACTAACCCACGACCTGGCATGGGCAGGTGGTTGAAATACTCGACTCGTAATCTGAGGTTCGCGGGTTCGAATACCCGTCACACCAAACATGCTCGCCTCTTCAGCCGTGGAGGCGTTATAATGTGACGGTCAATCCCACTATTCGTTGGTAAAAGAGTAGCCCAAGAGTTGGCGGTGGGTGGTGATGACTAGCTGCCTTCCCTCTAGTCGTACACTGCTAAATTAGGGACGGCTAGCGCAGATAGTCCTCGTGTAGCTTTACGCGAAATTCAAAAACAAAACAAACAAACCACTACTCACCGGGAGACGTTATATTTAATATAAGAGACCGTTTTTCTAAATGTTTTTTCCAGCGAAAACATTAAATAAATATAAATTTGTGTGAACAAAACACTAACACGTAATTGGACGAAATATTGTTAAAATAATGAGACAAAATATGAAAAGTGAATGATACGAAATCAAATTAAATGATGAACGAACTTATATATGGATTATATAACCTTATTATCAAGATAATGACTAACAATGGATGCAAAAGTAATAATATGTTCAAACATTTAATTCAAAGAGGATAATTTTAATAAAAATATTTAAATTCAAAACGTTGTCTGATTTACAAGAAATAGTTGAAGTTCAAAGATACAAATATATATTTTTTTTTTTACCAGACGATCCAGTGATGTCCATGGCTTTTAGACTTCTTGCTTTAATAACTGTGACAGCAAGCCTACCGGCAGTTGGAAGGTAACACAATGATAACATCAGCTCTCCAAGATTTTCTTTGTCCTTATTAGAAACCGTCAATTACATTAATTATATAAAGTAGTTGAAACTACAAACAAAATATATAATCATCTCTCACAGTTGATGTAAAGAAAGTACCAATACATAATAATGTATATGACAGTTGAAATTGAGAAAAATAAAATAATCTGATTTTGTTAGGATACTTTGTTTTTTTCCAGAAAACACGAACAAAAATAATTTCTTCTTAACTGTTAAAACAAGAGCAATGTTATCATTAGATCTTTCAGAATATTTTTCCAAGTTAGGATAAATCAGCCCTACAAAATTATATATGCCTTTATTAGCAAAGATAAATAATTAAGTAACTATATCAGTTGCAACTACGTGAATTTTAACGTTAGCATATGCTTGGCTGTTTTTGTTCTCGTGAAAAAGAGTACAATAATCAGTTATACAAGGTAATTCAGAAGTCTTTCGACAGGCAAATAATTCAGCAACAGAAATGTATAGCAAAATAACTGTTAGTGATATGGACCTACTCTGCAACGTTAACACTGACATCATTCAAGATCTTCTTCTGAATCATGTCCTTCGTACATATTATTAATCTGCATCATACACGATTTTGTAAATTTTGGATAGAATGTATCATATATCACTAAATACATCATTGCAAGTGCCATAACATGCTGCATACTAATAAATGTTTTAAATACATGACCTTAAAATTATACTGGATGACCTCAATGAAACTGTCACAAGGTATGCTCATATTACTGCGTTCCATACAAGCAACAATTATTTTCCTACGCTTCTCCATTTTTTGGCTAACTCTTCTGCCAATGGATTTGTGAATTATCCGATATCAATCACTTGTAACTACAATGTACAAGTATAGTAACTGCAGTTCTACTAAATGTTTTTGTCTTTGTCCCTTCGATTAAGTTCCCCTCTGGCCTATCATTAAAATTCCAGGCTTACGACACAAAAAATTGAATTTCGATACTTGTGGTGGGTATACATCCCGTTATGCTTCATCATATTTAAAAATTAGCAAGACCAAGCGAAACCAAATCATTATGTTAAATCTGTACATCAGTTATATCTATAATATAAATAAATTAATTTATTCAGTCGAGTAGAGAGTTAAATGAGACAGTATTGTAATAACTAGCTGTCGAAAAAGCACTTTCTGTTTCGTTTAAAATGTTTAACGTGGTAAATACTGCTGATACTTATTACTGATCTCAGTAAAGACTACAAGAGAGGAAACAAGTCAATAATATAATATTGACAGATTAGAATTTTATCAATCGAATATATCCAATATAATAAAGTAAGATATCTGCTTAACTGTTTATCGAGGATTTTAATGTAATTTTACAAGGTAATAACGTTTCGTTCTTAAGGAATTACATGATTCTAAAACTCTGTCAAGTAAAAAAAGTGAATTAATGGTCTTATGGAATTAAAAAAGTGTATTGTGGGTATGCAAGTATGGTTTTTTAACATGTTACGTATTATTATTTCAAATAACCAGAAATATAAATTTGAATTTAAAAGTTAATTAGCAATTAATATGTATCAAATTTATGGTATTTGTCAACAAGATTGAAACACAGAATTTTCCTTTATAATACAAATATATTTTGATATACAAGCAACAACAGATACAACACAATTTTTGTTAATGGTTATTATTAATAGTTATTACACATAATGGTTTATATAAAAGAGTTTTACAAACATATAAACTATACTGAGTCTTATATCGGTCTAGAATTTAATATGTTATCGAAAGTCCAAGTCTACGTTGAACAAATTAATTCAGAGTTGGTATCGTTACCCTCGCCTAAGCTACCATTTTGTTGTTGTTTTTTTTTTGGCTGGCTTTACGCCGAATACAAGCTGACTCCTTCTAGCAAAGATATTTAATATACTCGTATAAATAATAATGCTCAAAGTAATCCACTAAAATTGAATGGTTTGTAATGTTCGAAATTTATAACGTTCGTAGTCAAATTCTGTAGTTTTGCGATTAATAGACGTTGATCACAATATAGCTTCCCGGACCTATAGTACACGGACTGTAGCTGACCAATAATAATACACTTCCGTCACTAGGCTAGCCGCATTTTTTATAGGAATCATGCGAATGTGTAGAAATTTCGACAATATTCTCGCGCACTTTCGTCAGGCAAGTATTGTTGATTTTTACGTTCTACCCTTTTTGAGAATAGGCTGGTATGGCAATACACATCCAAAAATATACATAATATGCAAAAGAGAAAACAGCAATGAAACCAGCGTAGACACTAAAATAAATGTTCAAAGGTACGCCCGTTACACAGGGTAGAAAGAACTACTGGATTATACCAAGACACCCAAACGTGTCGTTCGGCCAAAACAATCTGCTGTAAGACACATTTTGTGTTATTAACAGTAGTAATAATTTAGCGATATTCCACCTTCTGTATCTCGGACTGAGGTATTCCAAACTACTGCACATTTTCAGTGAATGTGTTCTACTGAACTCTCACTTCATATATCAAATTTCAAGGCAGTCTGTTAAGAAATACCTGAGATATAACATATCGAATTTTGATTGAGTTACTTCGTATTTTTTATTTATTTATTTTCGCACCAAAAGTATGGAAAATTAATTTGATAAAAAACCTGTTTAACTTTTATAGATTTTTTTTTAAATTTGTACACAGCTAGATCTTTACAACCCGCAATTAGGAGTCTCATTTGGTGTAAATATAAGTCACGTGTGCAAAGTTTTTAAACAAAATCCGCTCAAAGTAGACGAAAATATTTGAACAGGACTACGCACAAAGTCACGTAAGCTATCAGTCTAACATTTTAAATACAGCTTCACGTAAGAGTAAAACTGGACCATTTTTAGTTTTTGTCGCTGGGATTAAAGATAGCTGATTTGGGGCAGCAAAACTACAGGATGAAAATATGTGCAGATACATAAACATTGTTAAACACTTTTGTTACCTTGAACATGACCTAAGAAGGTTGAAACGTTGTCCTGTACTTTATTTTAATTAAAGTGCTAATACCCATACCAGCCGTCTTGAGAATACTGTTTAAACAAAGCAAACTAGATCAGCAGTTTCTAACTCAAGTTTTCAAAAGAATCAAACGGGTGGACGGTTATTATACATTGCTTACTTTTAAGCACAAATTTGCTAAACTGTATTAAATTCCCCTAATTAATGAGCGTCTAGTGTCCCGTGATATTAGCTTAATCAATTAACATAAATAATGATGATTGATAAGACTGTTGTTGTTGTTATTTTGAATTAAGCACAAAGCTACACAATGAACTATCTGTGCTCTGCCCACGACGGGTATCGCAACCCGGTTTTTTGCGTTGTAAGATCGCAGACATACCGCTGAGCCAGTGGGGGGCTGATAAGACTGTATTGTTTGCATGGGTGGGAAATTATGATAAGAAACTGTTAATCTAAAGTTCCTAACATTAATATAAAGAAATCTATTAACACTAGCTATTAACACCAATCTATTATTATTAGAGGTAAAACTTCCGCTATGCATTTTAAAGAATGTGGTTGGTTATGTAAAGTTTAGGCTTTTAATAAATAATGGAGTTGCGATTCTAAAGCTAATGCGGGTTGCTATCGAGTGTTACTTTCTTACTTGCTGAGTGTGTGGGTGTGTATTGATAAAAGGTTATGCTATCTAATCAAAAATACCTTAGTTGTTAAGATAAGAAGTGCTACAAAATAATCATTAATGCTTTAAGTGTACCTACCAGCTTGGCCGCCAATTTTGATTTCATTCCTTTTAATCGTATCCTCAATCATTTTTGCCCACACTTTTTTTTTTTTCACACCAAAGGCGGTTTTGATTAGATTACAGTCCACTATGTTTTTATTGAAATTTATTTGCTAACCGGAGACTCATTTACTCGACTTTAAGACATACTTTCGAAGAAAAAATAAAATATGAGTTAATATCCTATCACAATCTGTTTTACTTCATGTAATTCGATGATCAAACCAATTAATTGCGGATTAAATAATGGGAAAATATAATTATTTCATCGTCACTTTAGTATAGATAGCAATCCTCTTAAGTAAAAAACAATAAAAATAATTCATTACTTGTTTGAAACATGTAATTAGTAAACTTTGGGATTATACTACCCCTTCTTCCTGCTTTTCAAAATAACAAACTCTTCTTTGTTTGTTGGTTTTTGAATTTCGCGCAAAGCTACAAAAGCGCTATTTTGTACAAATACGTTTCAATAACGTTTTGCTGCATGGAAAATACCATTTATAGGCTTCCATTATGAGCTACTTCTGAATATGTTTCATATAGATTAAAAAATGTTTTGATTTGGTTTGAATTTCGCGCAAAGCTAAACAACCAATATTTGCGCTAGCCGTCCCTAATTTAGCAGTGTAAGACTAGAGGGAAGACAGCTAGTCATCACCACCAACCACCAACTCTTGGGCTACTCTTTTAACAACGAACAGTGGGATTGATCGTAACATTATAGCGCCCCCATAACTGAAAGGGGAGCATATTTGGTGCGACTGGGATTCGAACCCGCGATCCTCGGGTTACGAGTCGAACGCCTTTACCTACCTGGTCATGCCGGGCCTTACAAACTCTTAAGGCAGTACTGTGGAGGGATATATATGTTTCATACCAGTACTGTAATATTTACAATCCATAGCAGCGAAACGCCAAGAAAATAGAATATAATAAACTGTTAAAATAAAGAAAACAAACTTTAAATATATTGAGAAATGAACATAATTATGAAATCTAATTAAAATTAATAACTGGAACTAATTATGTCTAATGAATAGCCTAGAATCCACACGTTACTTATTTAACAGAGAAATATACGATCTGTTATCCCTTCTAATACGGTTAGAGTAAATGAATAGGTTGTGTGATTTGTTTCTTTTTGAATTTCGCGCAAAGCTATACGAGAAATATCTGCGCTAGCAGTCCTTAATATAGTAGTATAAGACTAGAGGGAAGGCAGCTAGTTATTACCACCCACCGCCAACTCTTAAGCTACGCTTTCAATAACGAATAGTGGGATTGGCCGTAGTATTATAACGCCCCGTAACATTATAACGCCCTCATGGCTGAAAGGGCGAGCATATTTGGTGCGACGGTGATTCGAACCCGCGACTCTCAGATTACGAGTAGAGTGCCTTAACCACCTGACCATGCCGGGCCGGTAGTGGAATTCATCATCACAATGTAACTGATTGTTTAAAAAGAAGATATCTGTAAACAGCCGCCACAGCAATATATATTACCCTAGACAATAAAACACAAAAAAAAGTTTATTCTCAAACGACATTATTTTAGCATCAATCCACTTATATAAAAGCACGGCAAATTATCTTATACAATTCTAAAGGTTTTTCTGAACAAGAGGGGATCATCAATACCCGTAGCACTTGAAATTCTTTTAGACAAGACTTGAGTAAATTAATCTTAATTTATGATACCTTTGGTTCTTTATTCTATTTTAGTAGCTTCTGTATATTTTAGCGCACAAGCAATACCAAGCGTGGGACCCGCGTACCTTATTCAATTTTATTACTCATCAGGATCTTTACCAGGGTTGGAATAAATTAATCTATGATATCTTAGGTCTCGTAGAGTATACCAATCGAAAAGGTTTGACCTCCAGAGTTCAAAACTGTAATTAGATCTCAAATCAGTCAAGAGAAAGCGGAGTGGTTTTACTTAATAAATAAAAAAGAAACACAAGTTTCCTGGATTGTTTTTATGAAAGTTTCTTTGTTGAATCGTTTTTAGTTCATTTTTTTACATTTATCGGATGACTGTTCTCAAAATAATCATCTTGGGAACAAAATCTGTTTAAGCGTTCAACAGAAAAACACTCATTTAGGATGTTCTTACAGATTAACTTAAAATAGTTAAATAAAAAGAGAGAGAACCAACAGCGGCCTCAAGTTTATTATGACGTACGGTACTTAGGAATGCTTACAGCGTTACAAGTTATTATAGGTAGTCATGAATACTCGCTTATGACCCTCAATGGCACAGCGGTATGTCTGCAGCTTTACAACGCTAGAAACCGAGTTTCGATACCAGTCGTGAGCAAAGCAGAGATAGTCCATTGTGTAGCTTTGTCTTTAACTTCAAACAAGTAAATACTTATATTGAGCGGTATTTATCAAATTAATTCGTACATTGTACTTATTCCTGTATTATAATATGTATATTACAAAACATTTGAAAAAACAATTTTGGAAAGAGAAACAAAATTCAAGATGATTTTAAACATAAGCAGCGAGTTGCAGAATGATAAGAACTAAACAAACAGTTAATCTTTGTTATTGACTCTCAGCTTCTGATTGTAAGTATCGCTGTTTAATTAATTAGACCCTGAATGCACATAGTATTTTTCGTTTGTTTTATCCTTATTGTGTATTTGACGGCACTAAAGCTTTCCATTCTGATTTTTCAAATGCCACGTGCAGTCCAAGTCACGAGAGTCTGAGCAGAAACGTCGCCCACTCTCATTAAAATTCAACGGAAACGTTCATGGATGTATGTAGGTGGTAAAGACACTCAACTGTAAGAATTAGAAATGTTTGCTATTTTATAGAGCTGGAAACAGAAACTATAGTACATTCTACAATGCGTTTATTTCTTAGGATTTCTTTGTGCAAAAGTAATTGCCTTATCTTAAACAAACAGCTTAAAAATTATAAACTGTTTTTCGAGTATATCACGCCGAAGAATAAAATCTTTCGAGTGTACTTATTTGATCAAATACGAACCTTAACTAAAATAGTTCGTGTTTTTTGTTAATAGAATGAACAAATGTGTTTTGCGGAAACAATTAAAGATTGCGTTTGATCTAAGTGTTAAACATTTAACGAAAGAGTAACAATGTTCAAGCTAAAATGTTAAAAGACAAAAACAGATATGTAACAAGGTCAGTTTTATATATATCAACCTCAATAAATTATTATAATTTATCATTATCATTGATCCATTTGAGTTTTTAATCATTGATTTATTATCAATAATAAGTAATTATTAATAATAACAGATAAAAAAAACTAAAAATTATGTGTTTAAACTACCGGAAGATGTGTAAAAATATCAGTTTATAAACGAAAAAGAGAGAAACAAGTGAAAGACGTAAACTGTTTTCGTATATTCGCGCAAAGATATTCAAGGCGATCTGTGCTGGCCACCCCTAGTTTTAAACCAATAAACTAATGGGAAGGCAGCTAGTCAGAAGCAGTCAACGTCAACTCTTGGGCATTTCTTATCTGTCTGGCAGAATAGTAGGACTTTATTGTCATCTTTGAGAAGCACTATTGATTTTCTTGTTTTTAGTGGGTGACAGTTAGTGAACACTTGACCCAAAGACCAGGCATTCTAGTCACAGCTTGGACTAGATATGTAACAAGTAGGAACTTATGTATTCATAAGAAAGGAATATATATGACCTTTATCCTATATTTGCAGTGAATCTTGATCTTTACTGAAGACGAAGTAAACTTTGTATTTAAGAAAATACTAAAGACAAACAACATGTACTGTTTCTTTACAATGTACACAAAGGCGGAACTACAACTGATAGTATTAACGCAACACTAATGTATTTCATTTTATATCCTCCTTTGCTATTTTCCTGAGTTTAGATTCTTCTAGCCTACATTAAAACATGCAAACACATTCAACCTTTATAAGTATCTGCACCTTATTCCAATGTTCTTTTAACTGATGAATTTTTTATATTGAATAGTTCACTAACTGGTCTTTCGGAACAGAAGGTTAAGACAAAACTATTTGATTTGTACATTCATAACTCAGCTTAATTTTGTCGCTGACAATAATGTAATATAACTTAAAAGTAAGAGGGCCCCCTCTAGTACAGCGGTATGTCTCCGGATTTACAACATTAACATCAGGGATTCGATTCCCTTTGATGGGCTCAGCAGATAGCCTGATGTGGCTTTGCTATAAGAAAAAAACACACACATAAAAATAAGAGATCGTATTATTTCTATTGAACGTTACAAAGGATGCTTGAAAAAATGACACTCCTTTGTTTTCCACCTTTTAATCCTTTAGTTTAAAATAAGGTTAAAAATCACGTGAGATTTCACTGGCTAATTCGCGCAACGCAAACATAAAAATAAAGGTTAAGAGTTCACGTGCAACCCCTAGCAACCTATGAATAGCTCAATGGCAATGTTAATGCCATTTTACACATAACTGTCATTGGAATCCATTTCAGGATTAATGTAATTTTGTGACGTATGAAAGAACTTCCTCTAGCCAAGTTGATGCTAGCAATTAAGGGTTCCGTTTGTACTGCCTCGACTAAAACCTGTTCTCACAAGGCACTTAACATTTGTTATCGCGAAAGTTTTGGCCATCTTCTTGATACCCGGCATAGTTTTGTTCACACACACACACACATAAATATAACAGTCTCTAGTATGTTTATGTAACTACTTCGCAGAATGTAAACGGAGCTTCATCAAAATTAGTATAGAGGTTCATTAAGTCCATGCAGGGGTAAATACAAATTTTCAGTTTTTACATTTTGCGTTTTACAGTTTACGTAAATTTGGATCTACACCAAATTTGATATGGAAGTTCCTTAAGCCCATGAAGAGACGCATACAAATTTTATCTTTACGGTTTTCATGGGCGTTTTTGCGTTTCTTACTACTTTTTAGTCTCCTGTTAATGGATCTTCTCCAAATTTCACAAGAAAGTTTGCTGGATTTATACGGAGATACATGTAAAAAAAATGAAGTTTCACATTTTGTGTTTTGCAGTTGTTTATGGGAGTTTCTGCATATATATTTTTTTTTTTACAATTACATATAAAGGAAACAACTATTCATGTCCAAAGATAACGTTTCATTAATCATGAACTTACACCTAGGGGACGGGCACTTCAACTAATATATATAAAATAGAAGTTTAAAACCAATAAAACGCAACATCTTCCAACACGTTATTGGAAACGCAGACACTTTCCTAGTGTCGGGTCAAGGACTGGAGACTGATGTGTGTGTGTATGTGACTATCACAGAAGATGCTCCTTGCAGACTAGGGAAAGTCTGTGTAACTTCTACGTATGTATTTGAAATTCTCAAGTGAATTGTTTCGTATTTATTTAATTTTTCTGGGAGAGAAGTTTTAGCCGCAGCAAACACACATACACACATAAAAAACAAGAATAATACACACACACATATATATATGTAATTGTCATATAATGTTTTAAATAATTTTGGCCAGCGATATCCAGAAAAAGTTAAATGTGCATGTTTTGTTTATATTCAGTTAACGCCATCAAATTATTCCTTCTGGTTTATTTATAAAGGAGAATGATGGGCTCTGAATCAGTTTCGGTACATATTTCATGAGGTAAGTACTTTTTGTAATTTTAGTGATTTTTGTAAAAAACAAAACAAAAAACACATGTGTTAGTGTTACTGTAACAAGCCAAAGCAAACCAGTCTGAGTCGCAAAGTTATCGTAACACAAGGACACTGGTCATAAGCATAGATAGCACTGTTATATTGAATCAGAATCGATTCTTTATTGTTGATGTTATTATAACAAAAACGGACATTGAATCCATCAATGTTGTATGAATTGCAACCGATCTCTGTTGTTAATGTTATTATAACAAAAACTTTATTGTAACTGAAACTAGTCTTAAACGTATCACTGTTATGTGAAACCTTAAGCCGTCTTTATTGAAACACTATTACAATAAACCAAACCTCTAATAAAAAGCAAATTTATCTTTGATGTGACATTATTACACTATACAATATTGTAATTTGTTGTAACAGTGAATATATAGTGTTATGTTGTACTGAATACAATAAAATCGAGATTAACTTCATAACATAAAGGGAAAGGTATTATTACAGAACACTATGTTTGTTTGTTGCTGTTAAGCGCAAAATTACAAAAAAATATGCTATTTATGCTCTAACAATATGGATAACGAAACCTTACACCTGAGCTTCTGCATATTTGATAATATTTTTGTCACATTTGGAACGGAGTTATTGCAACAATACTTCAATAATAATTTGGGATTTTGACTTACAGCAACAATCTAAATAACCAGTTAAGAATGGTTATCGCTAGGAATGTGACTTCTAGAGACGATAATAATAAATCTTACTTCTTGACACATTTGTTTAAAAAATTCCCGTAAATTTATATATAAAAGAGCTTTCTGCGTGAAGCCTTTCCCAATTACAAACTGATAAACAAAATGGAAGACAGATAGCATCTACTTAACAACTCTTAGGTTATTATTGCATCGAGGAATGCGATTTCACCGTTACTTTTGCGGCGCATATATCTTTTTTTTTTATGCGAGAAGGGTTGTAGTAGCTGGACTCGAACAACGGAAACTAAGGTCTATTGTCTGGTAAGCTAATCACTGGGGCACCCTTGGCCCACTAAAGTATTATGAGTGAAACTGTTAAAGTAACTGTGAATTTACCTTTCCATATTTGGTAAGGAATGCATTTTTGTTTACGTATATTAGGGTAATCATTTTCCAAATTTCTAGGCCAAATGATTAAGAC
This sequence comes from Tachypleus tridentatus, assembly GCF_004210375.1. Lineage (NCBI taxonomy): Eukaryota > Metazoa > Arthropoda > Merostomata > Xiphosura > Limulidae > Tachypleus > Tachypleus tridentatus. The sequence continues at coordinate 44,551,760 of NC_134825.1, read as the reverse complement.
GCTTGACTCGTTTGAATCCTCGTCCCACCAAACATGCTCGTCCTATCAGCCGTGAGGACGTAATTATGTGACAGTCAATTCTACTGTTCGTTAGTAAAAGAGTAGCCAAAGAGTTGGTGGTGGAAGGTGATGGCTAGCTGCTTTCCTTCTTGCCTTACACTGCTAATTTAGGGACGGCTAGCGCAGATAACCTTCAAGTAGCTTTGCGCGAATTTCAAAAAACGAACAAACTAAATTTCTATGCAGTTTATACATATAGTTCATAGTTTATGGTAAGATTTTATAATAAATGCTAACCTACTCGGTCTTAATTGTACGTTTTTGTGAGAAATGCCAAGCTACTTGAAGGTTATTGTATTTTTTTGTACGAACTGAAAACTTGAATTCTTTTGTAAGCTTTTGTAAGAACAATAACCAACTTGATCTTTATTATAAGTATTTGAAAGAAATGCTAAGCAATTTGCTTTTTACTGTAAGTTTCTGTAAGAATACTGAACAACTTGAACTTGATAGTGAGTTTTGTGTGAAATACTGAGCAACTCGATCTTTATTGTAAATGTTTGTAAAAATATTATCCAACTTGATCTTTATTGTAAATGTTTGTGAAATACTATGAAACTTGATCTTTATTGTAAATGTTTGTAAAAATACTATGCATCTTGAACTTCATTGTAAATGTTTGTAAAAACATTATGCAACTTGATCTTTATTGTAAATGTTTGACTGACTGCACCTGTCTGATAGTAACAACGTCTCTCGCTTAGCTGCTTTTATAAGAATCATACGAGTTTCTTGAAGTTTCAACAGTGTTCTAGTGCGTTTTTGTAAAACAAATGTTGTTTCTTACTCTTAAGAATCTACAAATTTCGAGAACAGGCAGGATTTGCGCAATATAGCGTCAAGAGCATACGTCACATGCAAAAAAGAAAAATATACTGAAACAAGCGCAGATATTAATATAAACGTATAACAGTAAATCCGTTACAAACATTATTTGTATTTTATGCTAATAACTCCAATCAAAATACATTTATTAAAATTTTCTTGACATAAAAATCAATATTTAATGTACTCGCTGGAAGAAGTAAGTTTGTAACCGGCGTAAGGCAAACAAGGAAAAGACAGCGTTGGCTGAGGCGAGGGAGACGATATCAACTCAGAATACCATTACTATTTGAAGTAGTAATACATAACGTATATAACATAATAAATACAAAACTCATCCAAAATAAATTATAATACGTAACATGTTGAACTAATAATACGTAACACGTTGAACTACTTTGCACGAAACACAAAATTATTTCATAAATTAAATAGGTCAATCAATGAAAGTTTATTTCCTCAGTTGTTTTTATATTTTATGCAAGTGGGCTAATAAAAATATCCCATCGACTTAATATTAAAATATAATATTTGAAATGTAGCTATTAAAAACAGAAGACTTCTGTTCTGAAAATACATTTCTAGTTGAAAATTGAATCAAGATCGCCAGTAGTATAATCGTGTCGAAGAAATAACAGTCACGCTTGAAAAAAAGAAAAGAAATATACTAAAGGCATAGAGACACAAATATACTTGGCCTAACGATGTTATTTAAGACATAGAGACACAGATAAACTGTGCCGAACGATAACTTGTTTCCAAGGAGGACAGAGACAGAAATACAATGGATCAGAAAAGAGAATTATGTGAATTGATGAAACTGTATATACATGTATCAAACATTAAGAACTTGTGTCGTGAATGACTAAGATAAAAAGAAATCGATTGTCATTTGACTATTTTGCTGTCCATTCTTGTATACATACTTAACAATTACATTCGAACTCCAGATTGAAACGAAATAAAACAATAGAATTTATTTATTAACTAACGATGCACGTAAAGCAACGTAAAAAAAAACGTGATCGTAAAACTATGCTAATTGGAAATCAGATCTTCACAGAACACGAGAAGTTTCCCTTGAACACGCTTATCAAGTGTTCTCTTGGAGATAGTGAAATAAATGGTCAGCTGATCAGTACGACGATACTAGACCGCTAAGAGCTATGACGACTTCTAACAACAGTAAGAATTAATGTTGTCAACGTATAGTATCGACGATACAGTAAAAGTTAATGTATAGAACGTCTATTATCGATAATACAATAACGATTAAGGATGTTAACGTCTAGTGTCTATGATACAGTAATAATTAATATTATCAGCTTCTAGTATCATCGATGATACAATAAGATTTAAAGTGGTCGACGTCTAATGTTTACGATACAGTAATAATTAATTTTGTCAACATCTAGTTTCGATGTTATAATAATAATTGAGGTCGTCAACGTCTAATGTCCATGATACAATAAGAATTAAGGTTGTCAATGTCTAGTAAGAATGATACACTAAGCGTCAAATATTTGCCTTCAATAAAGAACGATAAATTAAGATTACTTGTTTCAGCAGATGCTATAATTTTCTAGCACGTCTGTACAAAACTTTTACAGACTTGTGCGGTGTTAATTTTCAAGATTTTATTGTAAACATGAGACTATTGTCTATACTCTAATGTAAGACAACCTGTATATTACATATGTTCTATTTAACTACAATAATATACATATATATATGTTTAATAGACATATTACTAAAGCATGAGAAATCAGAATTCAGAAGAACGAAAGTGTAGTAATACATTTCGAGGTATTAGATCTTTTTATAATACTTTCAATTACCAAGAAAAAGAAGAGAAAAATGAGCTCACACAAATACAGAAATGTATATAAATCTGAATATATGCTCTTAAATATACAAAGCTGAAGGTGTAGATATGCTAGCGCTTCCTGAGACATTTAGACATACGTTATGAGTATTAAAGTGTACATAGCGTTGAGCACTTCTTACTTAGATATGCGTTCTTACGACTGTGTAATATCTAGGCTAAACATTTTTGCACACTTTATCTTAATTAAATGGCCTGCTTCATTTATATTGATCACAGCTATATAATTTCGCCTGAATAGTTAGATGAAAAAACAATACAGTATTGTTATTCGCCGAATCATTTTTCAAATTAAAGAGTACATCACCTTAAAGTAGGGAAGATTTCGATGACAGCATCAATATAAACAAGCTAGACTGGTGTGGGGGAGGATTGGTTGGCAGGGCAATTTACATATATATATCATGTTGACAGCATATAACCAAAAACTGTTCACTGGGGAAAAAACTGGGGAAGAGAAAGATACGATGTTTAGCTCACTTGTATGGCATAAGCTCTCAAATGAGGAGGGCCACCAAAGGGTTCCTAATAGTGGTGAATAGCCCCAGAGGTGTTTTTGTGAAATTCTGAATGCTAGAAATCCATCTACGAATCACAATATGTGGCTCTAGCGGATTGGTGATTTTGTGGGATTCCTATAAATCACTTTCGGGTAGAAGAATGTTTTAGGTTAAGCCTACGTTACCTCCATGGTCGACTCGTGGAATAACCAGAAAACTGTGCTCAAATTAAATGCACGATAAGTTATCAACACTACCTTTGCATACTTAACTATGAGATCAATAACCAATGTTAGCTCTCTGAGCCTAAAAAGTTTTTCTTGTGTCATTTTAATTATTATTCTAAAATGTTTAGTCCAGGCTTCAGTTAGGCCTAGCCCGTGTCTACTGTAAGGTGCCTTTAGATCTAAGCCTATATAGCCTAGCCTAATAAAATCTCACCATTGATTAAGACGTATTCCTGTGCTCTGACTGAGAGTCCCTACTGAAATGTTTACAGGCAAATATAACAAATTAATACTTAAGTTTATTCTTATAAAGTTTTTGCCCAAGAGTTATTCTCTTGTTTGCTGTTTCATCAGTCTTACAATCGTTAATTTCATAACAAAAAAGAACTTTTCTAAGACAAAATATGTTGTGCAATCGGTAAGCTGGTCGAACTATTCAAATTCCTTGCTAAGTAGGCTTCAACTAGTCATCTGAGCTAGCTGCGTATAGTAATCCCGCCAATAATGTTGGAAGTGATGGTGTGTAGTCAAAGTGTGCTATGATTACATAGTGCCACCTAATATTAAGCGGACGAAAAGCAATAACGTTTCTTAAAATAACGCAAAGTGCCAAGTAGCTAATTTGAAATTTCGTTCAAATCTATGTAACACGTAGGATTTCTAGACTAATACAAAATAATTCTAATCGTAGACACCAAAATCTAAAAATCTTGCCTTAGGCTTAACAGTAGTTACGTCATTAATAAATGCTGCCTTTATTCGATAGATAACTTTGTGTACGCTTTTTGATTTAGTTTTGTTAAAGTTAAACTTTATACTTTATACTATCAATAAAAAGCTTACAATATTATCCTATGATCTAAAGTGAGACCTTTTAAAATTATTTGATGCGTTTTTAATATACTGTTATAGAAAATGTCTATTGAGATATATTTACATACAACCATTATTTACTAACGTTGAAATTAAGTGCACAGGCATGTGTATTCAGATATATTTTCAGAGCAGAGAAAAACTGTATTATTATAAGGAACGATAGCTGTAATAGAGCAGGTCTCCATAACAATAGTGAAGCATATAGTACTGTTTAATTTGATGAACTAAGCAAGAATGATTTATATAAAGAGGCGGGTCTCCCTAACAATAGTGAGCGTATAGGTGTGTTCATGCACTGTAATTATATATTAACAGACTACTCATGGAAACAGGTCTGCGTCACAATACGAAAGCCATAATGAGTTTTAGATTAAGAGGCTATCTTACTTTAATAACCTACATCAAAAATAAGTTGACAATATACCGTATTTTCCGGTTAATAAGCCGAATCGCCGAATAAGCCGAGGCCAATTTTCAGCTCTGAAAATGAGGGTTTTTGCTTATTACCGCCCAATAAGCCGAAGCCATTTTTAAGAAGTGACAAGTTTCTTCAAAATGATTTCTTAGTCTCGTTTTAGCGTCAGCATGCATGTTGTGTGTGATCATTGGCGTTCTGTAGTAAAGCAAAACGTGTCGTATTGAGACAGAGATGGAATCAATATGTCATTCGTTATTGGCTCCTCTCACTGTAATTAGGTAACCAATGAAATTCCAGAAACAACGTTTCACTGTAGTCTTAACGTGCTTTGCTGATGGGACAAAATTACCGCCTATGGTAATTTTCAAAAGAAAAACATTTCCTAAGAAGAAGAAATTTCCGAAAGGAGTGATCGGCCAATAAGCCGACCCCCAAAAATCAAGTCCAAAATTTAGGGCCAGAAATTCGGTTTATTAGGCGGAAAATACGGTACACCATAACACCATGGATTAATAATGGTATTTAAATTACGAAAATATATTATCATAACATAGGATATAACTAAATAAGAAACTTACCTGAGGAGCACACATTATATCCATGATATATTCCATTTCGTACGTTACATCACCTACTTCTGCCAGTGACTTTACAAGCACTTGACCAATTAAATCGTGTTTAGAGAATCTGTCAAAATCGTATACGGAAAACTGTAACATACGAGATTTCAGCTGGTCGTAACTGACTCCAAATACAAACGTTTCGTTGAAGACTGGGTTCAGGTTCTTCACGTGGACCTACGAAGAATGAAGCAATATTTATAAAATAGAGAGATACAGTTGTCTGATAAAATAAAATACGATATTCTTAATGCTATTTCCTTTCCAACTTATTGGCATGTTGTATACTTCTGGACCAAAAAATTATAAATCCACTTACTGAAATATTAATTAGTATCAGCACTAGTTTATATTTGCAGTAAGTTACTCGTTATCGAAAGAAAATGACAAGGAACAACATTGTTTCAATTGAACAGATTAATTTTACTCCAGATGAGTCTAACCCATGAATGGATTAAAAACAGACAGTTAATTTAAATAAGTGAAACATACGAACCCTAGTCTGGAATTTCTTTTTACGGTCAGGGAGAAGATAAATCTTTACGTAGGGGTCGGAGGATCCAGTGAGGTCCTTCACTGGGAGGTCTCGAGCTTGAAGTACCTGAAAGTTGAAATGTACTGCTGAAAAATAAAGTTAACACATTAATTTAGAACAGAATGAGTTAGTCATTAGGAGTACAGGGAAAGAACTTGTTAAGATAACCTTGGTAGTGATATGAACAGCAAGCAGATAAAGCCGTATTATAACATATAAATAGTAAACAAAATAATATACAAATATATAGTAAAATATATGACATCTTTCAGTATCCGTCTTAAAAACAAAAATAAAAAAGTAAACCTTTCAATAAAACCTGTCAAAACTTTATTTGTGAATTAAAAAATAGAGAGAGTAAACCAACAGTAAACTTATCAAAAGAGTACGAGAAATCGACGAATTGAATAAGACAGAGTGGAAAGGAATGTGGTATCAATCACAACTGAAAATCTATCATTATGAGTTATTTTTAAAGTTGAATACAGGACGGAGCCTACATAAGCATTTCTGACGCTAAACAATCTAGTTGTGTAAGGGTGCTGTCTCAGCTAAATGTCCATAGCTAGCTTATTTTACTTTATTTCTATTCTATGACATCCCACATTCTTACTTATTTAGTTATGCAACTTTATTATAATCAAACAACTCGTTCGTTTTCTGAGCTTTACTGCTCATTATTTTAAAATAAATGATAATTTGTAGTATAACAAATAATAAGAAATAGCGGGAAGTACAATTTTAGAAAAACGAGATGAAATGTGCTTTATATGTTTATAATGTGTCTCCAGTGAGCTAGCAGCAAGCTCACTGACTTAGCAACGAAAAATGTGGGGTTCGATTACCCACAGTAGACAGAGCACAGACAGCTTATAAGAAATTGTAATTTTGCACTGAGACAGATGAAGAAGCTTAGAATGATGTCACGATTATTGCCAATCCATTTTTATTGTCACTTTTATATAACAATGGTGTAACTTCTTTAAGACATTCCTTTAACCAAATCTTTTAACGACGACACGTAAATACATATGTTAATATAGGGGCCAAACTAGAGCCCATTACTAAGTCCCTCTATTTGATCATGTACTTTTGCTTTTAACGAAAATGCCATCCTTACTGATAAGGAAAGACTAACGTTTCGACTTTCCTAGGCCATCTCCAGGTTAAGATGACCAAGGAAGTCGAAGCGTTATTCTATCCTTATCAGTAAGTGTTAATACCCATACCAGCCGTTTTGAGATACATTTTTATTTCAAGTGGGTTCCTCGTCATCAAGAAATTGCCATTCGTTAGCTTCTATTTCACATAGTTTAATAAATACTTATTTAGGTAAACCATTAAAATTACTTTCGTTATTTCGAAATCACGTTTACACAAAATTCAGAGGTATATTAGTAAGTGACGATCTCACAAAAAAGATAACAATTACAACACCATGATAAAAACTGTGTTTCAAAGCATATTCATTACATACAGATTCCTTTACATTTGCTTTAAAAAATGCTAGTTTACGGTTATAACATCTGATGTTAAATATGATAGGTCTCATAGGAACTTTTATATATTCCTGGTAATGCATACAAAATACCAACATGTGAATTATTCCTTTAATAAGACTTAGTTATTATAATATTCTTGTTTTTCCAGCCTCTACCGGTGGCAGCGGTATGTTTCCGCACTTGAAACGCTAGGAAGTGGGCTTCGATACCTGTGTTGGGCAGAGCACAGATATCCCATTGTGTAGCTTTATGCTGAATTATAAACAAACAAACAAGCTTAATTTCTTTGTGCCTGTATTTCTGGCAAATTAATATTCCATGGCTTAGGGTTGGAATTGTAAACATATAAACCATTTTAACATTGTATGTGTACATATATTATCAAAATTTGTCTGTGCTGTTGGACTAATCGCACAATCCATAGGATCCTTTATAAACTCAAATCCAAGAGAATAATCACAAGATTCAATATTTTTAAGATTAAGAGCAAATCTTAATTCCTGAAAGAATACTTTCTTTTCTATATAATTTAAAAGTATAAGTTTAATATCATAGGAATTTCCTGTCAGTCTTATTTCCAACAGTTTTTTTTATTTTCTATAATTTCATTCATCAAGAAGAAAAGGCCTGCAGATGTAATTATATTCTTTAATTGTAGCTTTCTCCCATCCAGAAGTTTTTCTAATTTTGTAACATTTCTTCCTTTATGTTTAAATTCAACTTCCTCAACCTTATTTTGGTTTCCTTATATTTCTTCAACTGTTTTAATCGATAGGTGGCATCCTTAAAGTTTAAGAATTTTGGTATTAATTAATGTACTTTACATTCATTCAAAAGCTTTAAACTTAATCTATATTTATTTAAGTTAACATAAATTTGTTATTTTGACATTTATGAAATCTGCTTACTACCTCTCTCTCATAGCTACGACATTGGATGACATTTATTACAAACTAGTGTTTTTGGAAATCTTAAGTTGGATAAGTTTGTTTTTTAGAGCAAAGCCACATTGGGCTATCTATTGTGTTCATCGAGGGAAATAGAACCATAAATTTTAGCATTTTAAGTATGTAAATTTACAACTGTCCCACACTGGGGTCGAACTGTATAATAATTAAATAATAATTGTGTAATAATAAATATTAATTAATTAATAAACCTTCAATTTAAAGATGACATAACCAGATGGAATTCACATTTCTGGTTTAAAACACCTTTATAGTTATGACTATATTCTATAGACGTGACATACTATTATACAGTTTTTGGTATTTACTTCCAAGATAAAGATTAATATATTATTCCCCATCTTTCAGTTTTGATTTATAATTTAGAGTGGAAGAACAAGGTTGCCAAATGGTCCGTTCCCGGTGCACTATATAAAAAAATATACCAATTAGAATTATGAAAAAAGCGTAAGTAGAACATGGAACTATCATTAAACCATTCGTCAGAATAAGAAACTATTTTATGTTGAAAGACAAAACAGGAAAACCAGACTGCTCTAGAGTCATGTATACATATAAATGCTCCGAATTTTATATAGTACGTATTTATTTCAGAGCAAAGCCTCATTGGGCTATCTGTTGTTTTCAACGTATAGACTCGCACTTGCGATCTTAGCAGAGTATGTTCGTAAACTAATCGTTGCCGCACCAGGAGATTATAGCATACATATATAATCTAGTACAAAAAGAGTGGCGGATAGAGTAAAGGGTTTTAGTTTATCGAGGTATGTGAAAGTATTAAACATTTTAAAATAATGTGGTAGTTTGTAATAACAATCCTGTTACTACTGAGCAGTTTCAAGTTACAAACCTGCAGAAAAATGGTTTATTATTACGAATTGAAGAGGCAATGGCTATTACAAATGCAATTGGTCGCTGAACAGCCAAAAATTAGTGTAATAAACTACTTATTTTAAATTATTGTAATAGATCTCCTATATGTCTTGTGTGGGATATATTTTTAGCTGATAAAAGATTTTTTATTTCATTTTGGTATTCATTTATTGAATGGTGTGAATTGGGAAATTTATCTGACGAGTATAGATGCTAACGTTATAAAGTTATGGTCAATCCCATTATTCGTTGGTAAAAGAGTAGCTTAATAATAGGCGGTGGGTAGTGATAACTAACTGCCTTCCTTCTAGTCTTGCAATGCTAAATTGGGGATGGCCAGTGCAGACAGACATTCCTTGTGTGGCTTTACGCAAAATCGAGTAAAACAAACAATATATTGGAAAGTTAGAATCTAAAACTTGATATATAATTTTAGCTTTTATGATTTATTTTTGATGGGTAGGTGAATAATAAAAATACAGATGTTAGTAGTTGTAATAGGATGGATAACTAGAAAAAAAGTCTTTTTGCACTTCCCGGTTATTACCGCTTTAATGCTTTATATTTCTTCCAAAACTATACCTCATACTTGTTTAATTCAATCAATATTAAACTCCAGTTCTCAGACAATTATTCAAAGTGATCTCAATTTTAAAAAGAAACATGAAGATTTTAACGGCAGAGCAAATAAAGATTGCATTACACTTCTGCCTTTATAAATGTTAATAAACTGTTAATTCTTAATCATGCTCATATCCACACTCACTTCAATGGTTCACGACAGTAAACTCTGCTTCACAAATCTTTAACTCAAATCTAGTGTGTTCTTAAAAATACCGGAAATGACGATAACCACATTTTTTCCCAGCAGTATCTAAACAGTATCTTTAATAGTTTTTTCATCCTGGTCTGCATAATATCTAATTTTTATGATATGGGATGGAAATTACGTCTCAATGAATTATATAACCATTCATCTAATATACAGTCTTCCGTGAAGCGATCTTGGGATTTAGACGACTAATCCATTGAAATATAACACGTAATATTTGAAACAGTAGAAACTACAATGCATTGTGAAACCATTAGACACAATATAAACATCTGATAACTAATACTGGATTTACCACTCTACTCCATGAACAGAGCCCGTGTACTCTATTAGCCTATCTATTTATATATATCTGCTACCTTTCGATTAAAACACTAATAGCAACACTAAAAAGTCTCCCGGTGGGACAGTAGTAAGTTTTAAAAATTGCATTTTTAAAATCAGGAGTTCGATTTGCAGATAGAAAATGTGGTTTTGTTATAAAACACACACAAAAGAATAACAAATCCACATAAAAGCGAACACAGTTCAGTAAATTGAGAACTTTAAGACGGTATCCTCACTATCCTAGCATAAATTTAAATCTATATGCAGAAATATAACAAAAAAAACGTTTTAAACGTGGCCTTTGAATACAAACGAACAAATATTCTCTTAGGTTGTATGAAATGGTTTATCATAATTATAATTATAATTGCAGACGCCGTTTTCTTATATTAAAAAAAAGCCTTTGACTTTATTTGGCATAATGGAATCAATTAAACTCAGACTTTGTAACATTCCACCCAAATTTCTTCGATGGGTCTCAAGTTTTCTTACAAACCACGTTGCCAAATCCTGGATTAACAACACTCAATGAAACTCCATTTCCTTTAATGACATAGTTTCATAAGTATCGGTATTATGCCATTTCATTTACATAATATACATTAACGATGCAATAACCTCATTTCCATCCCTCACCCCCTACTGCTTATCGTTATGCTGGTAACATAGCAGTAAGGAACATATCCCACGACCAACAGAGTTTAAGACTTATGTGGTATATATAGTACCTTATTATGCGCTATCTCCCACATCTTAGTTAATAACTACTTTTTCAAAATTATTTTTTTATTTCAATTAGCATGCAAATACTCGCTCATTTAAGCAACTGAACTTTCTCCTTTCCTGATGCACACGAGACGCGAGTTCTCTAATTGACAATTAGCCCACGTTTTCTTACACACAAGATAGCTCATTATCTTTTCAAACATATGTTTATAGGTTTTGTTGACGAATCGAATAATTGCTAGGAACTATCACTTCCATGTACTGAAACTGCAGTATGCAGGTTGACTCGTGTAGAAATTTGACTTTATTGAAGTTATTGCGTTTTTCTTATAAATATATATAAAGCACAAAGTTTCGTGTATCTGTCTGTTTGTACATTATATAACTATTTCTGGGACGCTGGACCAATCACAACCAAATCTAGCGTAATGATACTTTGGAACCAGAGGTATGCTAATGGGGGTTCACAACTATTTCCACCCCCACTCCCATTATTTTTCTTATTGAGTATTTATTACCTTTAACGTAAATTGACGTTAACTACATTCACAGATAGAGTAACTTCCTTACACAAAAACACACACACACACACATACACGTACATGTATATATATATATATATTAAATATTCTGTAAAACAACACACACAATGTTGGAAAGGGTGCACAACGTCTTATATGATATATATCAGAGTGTGCGATAGTAATACAGTGAAAAAACGGCCAACGCTGTTACAATAATACATAAACTCAGCTGAAGATTTTACTTCAATGGCCACCGTGGAGTTGATATAACAGTCATTTCTTGAGTTACACCTACTTACAACTTTGAACGATGACCTTTCAACTTTGATTTGTAAGACTCTTCTGTGGTAGTGACCGTCAGTTAATTAATTACGTGAAATACTGTGGAAGTACAGAGTTGGGTGTTAAAAGCAGGTAACAGAAAGCACCCATAAGGCCACTACTTTTCCGCTACCTCTTCGTACAAAGTCACCAATCACACAATGTATATATACCATATTTTAAATATATACATTACGAGTTCTAATAGCTTACAGAAAACTATTGGTAAGATAATAATGGATACTGTAATAATATGTTATGTTATAAATGAATTGTGTAGACGTTAAGATTTTAGTGTTATTCATAATAGAATCCACCACCCGGACAAAGGACAGGTACCTCAGTTGAAAAAGCGAAATTTACTCCCGAACAGCTCGTAGCTTTTGACTTTAATTTTGAGTAGTATGTAACTACCTTAAACTTTAAAGAATGTATGTGGTTTGTTAGAACAAAGTCACAGTGGACTATATGTTGTGTCTACCAAGGGAATAGAACCCTTGGTATTAGTATTGTAAATCGAGGAACTTTCAATGAAATATCACAGACTGACGATAATGTTTAAACTGTATTTTTTTGTATTTAAATTCTCATTAGGGGTTTTATTTAAAGATAATATTTTTTTTTTTTAGTTTTACTTTCAATGGGGAGAGTATCAAATTTGTGAGAGAATTTATGAATGGCTCAACCACAAACTATACAAACTACAAATTCATTATAACGCACTTACTCTTGTGTTTTGTATTGTGTTTGTTTTGATTACTTAATTTTAAGTAAATATTATAACTTGTGTATTTGTGTACTGTCAACTTCACAAACAAAATTAAATTTCTTTAGGTTACATTCACATTTGAGTGAAATTTACAAAATACGTGCTCAAGAATATAGGAAGTTCTGTTCATGGTCGTAACACTCCCACTTTCTTACATAATCTATAAAGTTTTCATTAGACCACGAATGGAATTCACGTATGCAATACGTTCCATGAATTAAGAGAATTTAATCTCTGCACATTACTTATAACACCCCATCTGCCTATTTTATTCTACATTCTATACTGATAAAGTTTAGATTATCCCAGTAGATTAAACGTGGTTTTGAAATTATCTTCCAAAATCTATAGAAAATCACAAAACAAAATTCTCTCTTAGCACAACTTTCTACCATAGCAGGCATCAGCAGCAATTCCTTCTCATTGAAAAAATAGATCTTCACAGAGAATATTTAATCTCCTGATAAGTTAGCAGTTATATGTCACAATTGTAAGTGCAAGTGTGAGTGTTAGTTAGTTTGCTTTGAATTTCACATAAATCTACATGAGGGCTACCTTGCGCTAGCCATCCCTAATTTAGCAGTGTAAGACTAGAAGGAAGGCAGCTGGTCATCACCATCCAACATCAACTCTAGACTACCTTTTTACCAACAAATAACGGACTGGCTATCACTTTATAACAGGCGAAAGGGCGAGTAATTTTGGTGGGACAGGGATTCAAACCCGTTGCCCTCAAATTGCGAGCCAAGCGCCCTAAGTACTTGGTCATGCTGAGCCGAACAGCAAGATACACATTAGCATAATGTGGCCTCAGTGACTATATATAATTTTTCTAAAGCCAAACGCTAAAAGAGATAATTAATTAAAAAAGATCGAAACTGATATTTAGTTTTAAACAATAGGATAACTAAAACTACAATAAAGATAGCTCTTTAAAGAATAATTAAAATTAAAATTGTTTGGCAATAATCATCGATACCTTCTCTCTTAATGGCAGAGTGGAGATCAGTATTGTGATCAACATACGAGATTTAACAGTCATTGCTTCTGACTTCTGTATGTACATCATATTTGAATTTCTATAATCATTTTAACAAAAAATGAATGATAATGTCATCAGTTTATAAAATGAGGAATACATCATTCCTGATTGGAGTAAAATATATCAAACAAACTCAAATAAAGGTACGTTTCTCTCTAATTGGTGAGTAAATAGTTATTTAGTTGTAAGCGTTGTTTTTACTGTTTTAATTTTTTGTTCACTAGAGATGACGATTTACAAGTTTACAGGATGAACTAATTCTGTGAAGTGTAGAGATTTCATCGGACCTTAGGATTTTGTGGAATATCAACGCTTTATATAGTAAATAAAAACGCTAGAATAAGTAAATTATGTTTAATTAATGACTTTAGTATAAGTTAATGAGTCTGTTCTTTAGAGATTTAGTTAGTTGAGTGAATGAGATGACCAGTTCAATCGAGAAACCAATATACTATGATGAAAGAGTACCGGGGTGGGGGGTATATCAAGGTCTCAGTTCAAATTAGTATCCATAGGGAATGGGTGGAACAATGGAGGAAAAGTTACTTTTTTATGATGCCAATTTAAAATGAGCGGTTTTAATGGCATTAGGCAATTTTCCATTTCAGAGCCATGATAATTATCAAACATTGGTAGCTGCTTTATTTCACAGGTTCAAAGTGACATCCTAGAAGGAAATTTCGAAAGCAGAGTTCGGTAACAGAGTAAAGAAGAAAGAAGAGACTTCAGCAGAAGAACAGATGCTCAACATCAGCTGATTGGTTCATTGGTGTAAAACCAATTTATAGATTCCATAGCAGATGAGCATATGTGACCAAATTTTAAAAAAAATGTTAATATTTTCTTTCATGACATACTAGACAAGGTTAAGTTTAAAACTAAAGGTTGAACTAAAATAATTTCATTAAACGTAATGATAAAAAGTGTAATACATTCTGACACAAGTTCTTCGGTCAAATACACGTTTAATATCTGCAGATCTCTGTTATGGGATCATAAGGTCAAACAATATTGAAGCGTAAATTTTCTATGGCGATACTATAGAAGAAGTGAGAGAATTAGGTGGCAAATTACTTACATGAAATGGAGGAAGTAAATCACAACACAATAAGCATTTCAGGTGTAACTTACAAGAACATATTGCCAAGAACTTCAGACAAAAGACTTCGCAAATATAACCTTCTTCAGAAAAAGGTCAGAAAAAAATGAACTGTTACAAATATGGGAAACATGGCCATTATAGTTAGAACTTTGATGAATAAACAACTGATAGTAGACCAAAAAGACAATCGGGTGAGTCTTTAGGCCCAGTTAGATCAAGGGAAATGACAAATACTTAACCAAACACTGTAAAATAAGAATCTGCTGGACTATTGAAGCAAACTTTAGTTGAGAATACTCCAGCTACTCTATATAAGAGAAGAAACTTATTATGTAAGGAAATAAATCGAAGAGATGATGGGTTTAGTAATGAATCACTGTGCAGGGTGTTGATTAACACTGGTTTTATAGCTACAACTGTGTACCATGAGTTGATAATGAAAGCGGAAAAAAATCATCCAGTGATGAAGAAAGAAAAAGAATGATGCAAACAGTAAGTGAATATAAAGTTCCACCACGAAAAAGTTAGAAGTTATCCATGCTGTGGGAAGTTTCTATATACTACGTGATGGGTGGTTAACTGATATCGAGAAATAGTGAATAATATGAATTAGCTTCATGGAATCAAGAATAGATGAACTTAAAATATTATACCAGAGATTAAATTTAAAGTGACTACAAGAAAGGCAATAATTACACTACTAAGAAGTGAACTATTCAAACCAGGACTTCTTATGAATAGATTTACATCTAGTGACTGAAGCACTGTAGAATCAAGTACTAAAGAATATCTGAGAGGTTTCTAGTTGTAAGCAATTTCATGAATTTAAAATATCAAGATGTTATCATTAGGGCCATGTAAACAAGAAATTATGAAATGCAACTGAAATCTGAATTGGGCATTGCAAGGAATGAAGCCTCACAGATATTACTTCCACACACAAGTACATTAGAAGTAGCCATTTATAAGGTAGGAAGTCTGATGTCAAATCCTAAAAGGACAGCTTACCATCTTATTTACAATAGTTGTATGATAAGAGATGTTGAGGCGTTGTAGTTAATCTATGCCATAGTTACATGGCTTATTTATGATATATCAAGATATATTCTCCAAAGATAATCTCATAGCTTAAAATGAACAAATAAAATATTTCATAAGATTCGTAATAGATACATAGTCCAAATACATCAGATAGCTAGACGATTCCAACTTTTAAAACAGTTTGAGGCTTTCAAAGAAATAGAGGTCATAAGGAACATTTATCTTATGATGGAAAGGTGAAAAGATACAACTGCACTCTTTTGAATCGATCAAATATATGTGTGGATGAACAATAAAAAACATGGGTTTAAGATCTTCCACGGTTACTGATGACTTATAGTACAGACACACCATTAGTGTGTATTAGTACATGAAGCTTCCAGCAACACACCAGCATCACTAATATTCAGAATAAAACTAAAAGCGCTACTGGACCTTTTGCACTCTCGTTTGAAGAACAGTCACTCAGGAAAACCTTACACAGAAAAATAAGAGAGATAAAGTACATCATTATTTTTGTGAATACCATATTTCTCTTGTTAGATATACCCATTCATGTTTTCTTGTTGTAAGTAAGGGAAAAAATGGCTGCCGTTTATGATGCAAGCCTTGGGGAGGTAATATAGCTATGTAGTAGCCGAAAAAAAGGTTGGGTTTGTTGGTTTGTTTAAAATTTTGAGCAAGAGTCATTCGCACTAGCTGTCCCTAATTTAGCAATGTAAAACAAGTGGGAAGGCAGCTAGTTATCATCACCCACCGCCAGCTCTTGGGCTGCTCTTTTACCAACGAACAGTTGGATTGACCGTCACAATATAATGTCTCCACTGCTCAAAGGGCGAGCATGTTCAGTGACGGTGTTCAACTTTGTGCATCTGTTTTTTGTTATGTCACGTGAGAAAAAAACGTTTCAGAGTTATTTTACAAAATGAAAATATAATAACATACAAATTTTGTGTATGTCACATTTAAGCGAACGATATTCATCTCAGATATTTATTAATGAATAATTTTATAAAAAACAGCTACAAGCTTGTAACGATCAGACTCTAAACATTTAATTTCTAAGGTTCTTTGACTTACACAATGACTTTAACACTTAAATATTTACCTATACAATACGTTAATTATCCGTTGAAATTTCTGGTTATTTTACTGTCTGCATTATGTCAAAGCTTACGTAATTTTTACTGATCTATATGAAAATACTTCTGAATAATCGAATCTGCTTTAAAAGTAAAATATTGTTAGATTCAGTTTACACGACAATGACAGGTTTCTTACTCTGACGACCAATCCTTCTATGTCTTGATCGTATTTGAGGGTAAAGTGGATTCTTCCACACGGCTTTCCATGTTCTCCATCTTCTTCCAGTGTACTGTTACTTTCAGTGGACGTTTTCCGTGCCAGATCTCCCTGGTAGAGCTCTGGTTTGATCTCTCCGACAGACGGTGATTCTCGAGTTGCTTTGTTACAAACTAAAAATAAATGCAACGTTTTTATTTTGTGAAGTACTATGTGAAATGAACACCGTTTGTAAATAGGTATTTAGCAATTTTATATAGGAATTAATAAGTAAGTTTTTCATATGTGACTTTCACACAATGCATAACACCGCAACGCATTCGTTTGAACGAGTTATCTGACAATTACTTCTGAGTAAACAGCTACCACAATATTGTAACAGTGTAACTTAATTTCATCATTAGTAACGTTTAAATGTAAAGTTAAGTATGCTGTAGAAATGAAATAAAGAAATAACGAAATATAATTTAAAATATTTCAGTAAAACGTAGATCAAGACTAGTTTATAAACCACTATAAATTATGATATTACCAAATAATGGTACGAGATTTCCATTTGGTGGTAATTCAGAACGGTATCTCTTAACGTTGTAAAATAGATTACAATATATTTATCAATCTTTTTACTTTCCTTGGTGAGGAAGAAAGATAATCAAACAAATTGTACTGTTTTTTTTTGTTTAAGACATTTCGAGCAGAGCCACATATATAGAGCTATCTGTGCCAAACATCCTCTAATTTTGAATTTATAAACTTAAAAGTGTAGCTAGACAACAGCATCCACCGTCAACATCTGGGCTACTCTGTTCTAACCGAATAGTGAGAATTGACCACTGTTCTTACAACATAGCCAAGACCACAAAGTGCAATGCACATTTTTCTTCAAATAGACGTAAACTATGAACCTTTGGATTCAGGGTTCCAGACAGCTAACTGTTAAATAACGTTTAGCCCAAGACTACTAGAAGTTAAAATTCACGAAAGCTATAAGCAGATATGAAAGTAGTAGCAATGTCATAAGAAAGTACAAGATTATAAACATTATTTTGTATTGCCAAAATGTGAGACTTATTTATATGCAAGACAAACAATAAACTGAATAAAATTCCAAAACGGACGGTTTCAATTTTGTTCGAATTATGTAGGATCATGAATACTCTCTTTATCGGCCTGATATTTGATCCTCCGTCCACTTTCCTCTTGGTATAAGAACCTTGTATACATTTCAGGTTATTCACAGCTACAATACTGGAACAGACTTCAGTTCATCCCAAGTTATTCTTTGTACTATATATGCCATCTCTCACCCTCCTCTCTTCCAAAACGGTATATGATACAAGTTCATCAATCAAATCCTATAAAAGACACATTCGATCTGTACTTAACTCAATGTCAATCAAATTTTACTCTGAAGAATACATTTCAAACTTTTACCCAACACAAAAATGCATGAGCTAACTTAATACCCAGTTACATTTTTCAGAACATTCCCTTTTGAAGTTGTAGTTAATCTTTTCCAGAAAAAAATAACACACCAAAAAACATTACGTCAGGGAAGTTTGTTTCAGACCTGAAGATAGATGTTCTTGTAAACAAAAGCAGCTCCTTGTTCGGAATAGTATTTTTTTCTGTTTAAATGACTTTGTTACCTTGTTTTATTTTTTATTCACGTCATTCGTTCTTCTTTTCTTATATCTTATAGCACAATAAAACAACAACAAAAAACAAAAGAAAACAGAGTTTATTTATATAGCGAAAGATATCAGACACTTATGACAATTCTGTTTATTAATGTAACAGCTGATTTTTAACTGAGTTTAAGGCTCTAGGAATACCGGGAGACCTGTTTACATTAATAAGAAATTCGAATTTTCAATCTGAATGTATGCGATAAGACCAGATCAGAGTCTTATATACAATTCAACCATCGACCTTAACTCATAACTACTGTAGAGAGGTAAGGCAATCAGATAACAGTAACCACCACAAGAGAGCTCTGTCTGGCTCTTTGAACACAGTAGCTGGATTGATTATCATTATTACAGAGTGCCCACCATTGGTTCAACAACATCGTGTCTTGAATCCTGGACTCTCGACACTCGGACTCTTGGGCTACTCTTTTATCAACAAATAGTGCGATTGATCTTGACTTTATGATGACCCACATCTGAAAGGGCTAGCATGTTGTGTAAGAAATTTCGAACCCATGATCCACTAGGGCTATAAATACTTTTAACACGTTAACTATATTTGTATAAACTTATACATCTTCAAATTAGACACCACAGTTAGGTATTCTATCTGCAAATAATATTAACACCTTAATTAAATAGACTGATATAAACATATATACTTTCAAACGGAACGTCGCAGACATGCAGCTGTCTTTGAAAAGTTTGGTGGCGAGTTGGAACACTTGGTAGTGTTGCTTGACGTGTTGGAACTATTTTCCTGCGATGTACTTGTTTTTGAATTTCTTCTTTGATATCTGGTAGACTGTGACTGATTTTCAGTGAGGGGGCGCTACTGGATCCTGTTGAATGTAAAGTTGTGGTCACTAGAGCGGCACTATTATCGTTGGCCGAGTGATTTGGCTGAAGAATAGAGAATAACCATCGATAGCTAAAGTACGTCATTATGCCCACTGCAAGGACAGCCAGGACAATCAAGACAATAATAAACTGAGATACAGTTCTATGTCCGGCATCTAGAAAAAAACACACATAATTTTAGAGTCATGTGAGTGAATGTATATATATATATTATATACAGATAGAATATTAATAATGAACAGTCAAGTAAAATAAAAAAAAATAATCAAAAGTAAGGACTGCGTTAAAAACAGCAAATCCAAACCTCTGGCTAATGATGACTTGTTATAAACAAAAACAAGGCCGAACAAAAATTTAAAACGTTGCAGAAATAGAAAGGATCCCGAGTGTACAGACTATAATGTGGGATGTAAGATGTGCCCTAGGTTTTGGAGATGACTGGAATATAGGACTGACGTTGCGGTGGGAATACGCTGTCTATCAGTCTTCACCTCTTTTTACCAGTATGACATGAAGAATAATTAAATAACAAAATAATCAAAATAGAAATTAGAAGTATGAGACGTGGGTGTCCAAGTCCACAACGTCCCACATCTGTATCACTCTTCACTGCCTGCAGACGATTGTCCTAATTAAAGAAGAAAAAAGTAATAAAAACATAAGGTGTTACCACTTGGTCGTAAGTTAAATAAACGTACCTCCTGAAATTAGCATTCCAGCTCCTGTTATGGTGGTGAGGCAGTAATTAGTAACCAAGTAGACAAGTTATACTAGTTTTAAAGGTCCCAATCAGTAATCTAAACTAACTAATATAACTACCAACCACAACCAATTAAGTCTAATGTAACTACCAATTTTCAGACTAAACAAGCCTTTATATGCGATAAGGTGTTCATCCACATAAAAGTAGTGCCAAGCTGTTCAAATGACTTTATAAAAGTATTCTTAGTTTTTATTTCTTTATATTTATTTAGTACACTTTGACATTTATTACAGAATAATTTAACACTTTTATTTAGAGTTTCTCTATTAAATATTAGTTTTCGAATCAATAATTCAAAATTAATAATAAAATGTTGTGATTTATTACAAATTTTACAAAATATGAATAATTGGAAAGCTATAACACTTATAACAGAAGAGTATGGTACATTACTATTAAAAGATGGTTAACCATATTTGGAAAAGAAAAGTATTTACTTTTATCAAAAATATTTAGATTGATATCATTATCAATCATTTCAATTTCTAAATCTAAATAATGTATATGTACGTCATAAATTGAAGCATTTTCAACTTCTAATTTTACAGGATGCATAGCATTAATAACATTATTTATTTCAGGGCAATTTATACTAATTAGCTAAGTATATTAGTATAATTTGTACACTGAGCTACTAATTAATGCCTTACCACTATAATGGGGGCTGGAATGCCAATTTCAGGAGGTGAGTTTATTTAACTTACGTATACTCAACTGGTTGTACTTATTTTTTCTTCATTATTTAATTTTTAATTTTTTCTTCTTCTTTACTTTATAGAGCAATTATCTTCCTACAACTGTGTTCAGGAAGTAAAGGGTGATATGGATGTGGGACGTTGTGGGCTTGAGCACCCACATCTTGTTCTCCTAATTTCTATTTCTCTTCCTTTGATTATCTTTTTATTCTTCATGTGAGACTGCCAAACGTAGGTTAAGACTGAAAGACAGTGTGTCCCCACTGCAATGTGGATCCGTTTGAAAACGGGCGAGCGTTTTCGCAAAACAAGTACTGTTGATTCTTACTCTCAAGAATCTTCTACAAATTTAGAGAAAAGACAGAACTTGCGCAATATATATCAAACTGAAACACACACAGGTATTAAAATAAATGTGTAACGGTAAATCCGTTAAATCTGGGAATAACTATATATACACTGCTAGCCAAAATCTTAAGGCCAATGAATATAAAGAAAAATATGCATTTTGTGTTGTTAGACTCAACCACTTATTTAAGTAGAGCTTCGAAAGACGAAAATAAGAAAAGGAAAAATAAAAATAAAAACTTTTTTTAGCATTTAATAGGAAAAATGTGAACCCCATGAAATTAGCCTAAATACTAGCTGGTCACAAGTTTAAGACCATACTAAAACGAAGCGTTAATCGATAAACACTTAATGAAACTTAGGTACTTGTGTTCAAACATTATCGTTGTCAACACCTCCCACTGACATCTCCTGTGTTAAATTGGATAAAAATATGGCAAAGGCTAAAAAGTTGACAGAGTTTGAACGTGGCAGAGTTGTCGAGCTGCAAAAGTAAGGTCTCTCTCAAAATGCCATCGCTGGTGAGATTGGGCGTAGTAAAACTGCTGTTGCAAATGTCTTTAAAGACCCTGAGGGATACGGTACGAAAATTTCAAGTTGTCGGCCCAAAATAATTTCGCCGGCGTTGAGTATGAGGATTCGACGGATTGTCCGGCAAGACACCAGCCGATCGTCGAACCAGATTAAGGCCATTAAGGACGTAGAATGCAGCTTAAGAATAATAAGACGACATCTACGAGAGAAGGCTTTAAATACCGTAAACGTCTTCAAAGGCCACGCCTCCTTTCATACCACGAAACAGTTCGGTTAAACTTTGTTGAGAAGCACCAAACATGGAACGTAGAAAAGTGAAAGAAGGTTTTGTTCCCTGATGAGAAAAAAGTTAACTTGGATGGTCCAGATGGCTTCCAACGTTACTGGCACGATAAGGATATCCAACCGGAGACATTTTCTACACGACACAGTGGAGGAAGTTCCATTATGATCTGGGGTGCTTTCTCCTTCCATGGAACAATGGAGCTCCAGGTTATACAGGGGCGTCAAATAGCAGCTGGCTACATTGGCATGTTGGAGAGAGCATACTTATTGACTGAAGGCCCTCGCTTGTGTGGAAATGACTGGATCTTTCAGCAGGACAGCGCTGCAATCCACAATGCCTGCAGGTCAAAGGACTTTTTCATGGCGAATAACGTGATTCTTTTGGACCATCCAGCGTGTTCGCCTGAGCTTAACCCCATTGAAAATGTTTGGGGATGAATAGCAAAGGAAGTCTATAGAAATGGACGTCAATTGCAAGCAGTGCATGATATATCTTCGAGAAGCTATCTTCACCACTTGGAATAACATTCGAGCCAGCTTTCTGCAAACGCTTATATCGAACATGCCAAAGCAAATGTTTGATGTTATTCGCAATGACGGCCGTGCAACTCACTACTGAGACCTCTTGTTGGGCATTTTCTACCCTGTTTAGGACATCTTTTTGTATGATCTTAAAATTTTGACCAGCTAGTATTAGGCTAATTTCATAGTGTTCACATTTTCCCTATTAAATGCTAAAAAAGGTTTTATTTTTATTTTCTCTTTTCTTATTTTCATCTTTCGAAGCTCTACTCAAATAAGTGGTTGAGTCTAACAACGCAAAATACATATTTTTTCTTTATGTTCATTGGCCTCAAGATTTTGGCCAGCAATGTATATATCTATAGAGAGACACTACATGGCCAAAAGTATGTGGTTACGCGATCATCACACCCATATGTGCTTGTTGAATATCTCATTCCAAAACCATGGGCATTAATACGGAGTTGGTTCTCCCTTTGCTGCTACAATAGCCTCCACTATTCTGGGAAGGCTTTTTACTAGATTTTGGAACATGGGTGCGGGGATTCACTTCTATTCAGCCACAAGAACATTAGTGAGGTCGGGCGAGAAGGCCTGGCTCGCAGTTGGCATTCATATTCATCCTAAAGGTGTTCAATGTGGTTGACGTCAGGGCTCTGTACAGGCCAGTCAAGTTCTTTCACACCAACCTCGGTAAACCATGTCTTTATGGAACTCGCTTTGTGCACGGGAGCATTACCATGCTGAAACAAAAAAAGCCTTCCCCAAACTGTTGCCACAAAGTTGAAGCACACAATTCTCTAGCATGTCATTGTATTCTGTAGCATTAAGATTTTCCTTCACTGAAACTAAAGAACCTAGCCCAAACCATGAAAAACAGCCCCAACCTATTATTCTTCACCACAAAACCTTACAGTTTGCACTGAGGCAAGTAGAAGTTTCCTGGCATCTGCCAATCCCAAATTGGTCCGTCAGTCTGCCATATAGTGAAGCGTGATTCCTCACTCCAGAGAACGCATTTCTACTGCATCAGAGTCCAATTGCGGTGTGCTTTACACCACTCCAGCGGACGTTTGTCATTGCGCGTTATGATCTTAGACTTGTGTGCGACTGCTCGGCCATGGAAAACAATTTCACGAAGCTCTCAACAAACAGTCTTTGTGCTGACATTGCTTCCAGGAGCAGTTTGGAACTCGGTAGTGAGTGTTGCAGCTGTGAACAGACGATTTTACGCGCTTCAGCACTCGACGATTCGGTTCTATGAGCTTGTGTGGCTTACCGCTTCGTGACTGAGCTGTTGTTGCTCCTAGACATTTCTACTTCATAATAACAGCACTTACAGTTGACTGGGGCAGCTCTATCAGAGCAGAAATTTAACGAACTGACTTGTTGGAAAGGTGGCATCCTATGCCAGTGCTATGTTTGAAAGTCACTGAGCTTTTCAATACGACCCATTCTACTGCCAATGTTTGTCTATGGAGATTGCATGGCGGTATGCTTGACTTTATGCACCTGTTAGCAATGGATGTGGCTGAAATAGCCGAACCCACTAATTAGAATGGGTGTCCGCTTATTTCTGGCCATGTAGTATATAATTGAACAGGTCACAAGGATATTAATGTACTGAAGTTCATTCATAATGATTATAAACAATCGTGAATAGCACAGTATTTCGGCGTTCTGGTTTTTACTTGGGTATTTATATTGACAACTATTTAATATGGTTCAGAAACTACTTAACTATCGTTTTAGAGGTAATTTATATCAACCGGCCAGCAAGATCAAGAGGTCGTAGATTTGATTTTATGGTTAGTAAAGTTATTATGCTAATATAATTTGTCTACTGAGCTATTACTTAGTGCCTTGCAACCATAATAGGGGCTGGAATCTTATAAGAGGTGTTAAAATCTTGAAGATAGGTAGCATTTACTCGTTTGGAGTTTGTTTTTTACTAGCGACAGATAAAGTTTACCGTATTTAGTTTGATTGTTCTTTACTAGAGACAAGTAAGGTTTAATGTATAGAGTTTGATTGTTCATTACTTGCTACAGATAAGGCTTACTGCATTTAGAATTTATTTCTCCTTTTCCCAAAGACAAATAAGACTTACTTTATTTAGAGTTTGATTGTTCCTTTGTAGGAATAGATAAAGTTTACTGTATTTAATATTGCGTGTTGTTTCTTTGCAAAAGTGAGATCAAATTTATTGTCTTTAGGATTGTGTGTTCTTTCTTTGCTTAATAGAGATAAAATTGCTGTTTTTAGAGTTTGTTGTTTCTTTACTAAAGGCAACTAAAATTTAGTTGCTTTTGAGTTTGTTGTTGTCTTATTAAAGACGGATACGATTTGCTGTTTTTAATTTGTTTTCGTCTTAAGATTGTTTGAATTTCTTGATGTTTTTTGTTTGTTGTTATAATATTAATAATTGCGAGGTTTATTAAATAAATTATAAAAACAAATTTACGAGAGAAACATGAGCTCAAGACCTGTTGAAATCAGTATTCTTACTTATTTGGACACAAATAGTAATTTATTTAATAATGAGATAATAATTCAAAGCCATAACTGATACATTGGTTTGCTTAAATATTTCAAATATAGTCATTATAAATGATTAGTTAAATAGTCTGGTAATGACTTCAGAAGTTGAAGAAAAAATCGATACGATTTCATCTGTCTGGATTTTTTTGAAAGACCTGGAATAAGCTACCGCGTTTCTCCGATAATAAGACCTACCCATAAAATAAGACCTAGTGTGATTTTGGGGATAGTTTTAATATAAGCCCTTCCCTTAAGATAAGCCCTAGTTAAGAGTGGCAGGAAGAGGAAAGAAATAAAAAAAATTAATTTATTAATTAGTTTAATAGTTAGTTAATTAGTTTGTTTAAGTATTAATCAGTTAGTTTAATAGTTTAATAATAGTTTATTTTAAATGGTTAGTTTAATAGTTTTACTTTGCAACTTCATTTTTTTAATATATCAAAATAAGACATCCCCCGAAAATAAGCCCTAGTGTCATATTTTGGAGTGAAAATTAATATAAGCCCTGTCTTATTTTCGGAGAAACACGGTATTATCATAAGACCCATTTATTTATACATGATTAAGTTTGGTGAGAGACTTCCAACATTATACCTTTACAGAGTTGTTGTTGTTTTTTTTTATTTAGCTAGTGATACCATCTTGTTTAACATTTCGTTTTGTTAACCCTCTTGAAAAACACAATGTTTCCTTATTAACGTTTCTTATCGTACATTTTCGGGACTGACTCACTCTGCTCAATCACAACTTTTTGTTCTTCTCGACTCTTTATCTAAAAACCTTAGTACTTTTTATGTTGTTTAAGGGCATTCTCTGTTTTGTTTTATAATATACTAGAAATGCTTTTTCAACTTAATTACCTATCTAGGAATCTATACATCCTGCATTGTACGAAATGGAAGCAAAATATAATATTACCTTTGATTATGCAAGAATAGTATTAATAGTGAATATCCAATGTTGGCTATCCAATCAGCCACAAAGCAAAAGCCTTGTGAAGACAAAATTTAACTTACCTACCATGTATTTGTTCGTTTGTTTGTTTGATTTTTGAGATTCGCGCAAAGCTACACGAGGGTTATCTATGTTAGCCGTCCCTAATTTAGCAGTATAAGATTAGAGGGAAGGCAGCTAGTCATCACCACCCACCGCCAACTCTTGGGCTACTCTTTTACCAACGAATAGTGGGATTGACCGTTACATTATAACGTTCCCACGACTGAAAGGGCGAGCATGTTTGGAGTGACGGGTATTCGAACCCGTGACCCTCGGATTACGAGTCGAGTGCCTTAACTACCTGGCCATGCCGGGCCTATATTTGTTTGTAAGATATCAGTTGCATTTAGTATAAAATAACTTGAACTAAATGAATCTTTTTTTGTGTGTGAGTGAGTAAGCGAAATATATGTTGGGTGATATTAATTTAAAGATTTATCATAAGTATTAGTTTCATATTTATTACTAAAAATAAATTATAATTAGTAACACAAGCAATTTTACAATATTTTTTATATATTTATACATCTTTCTCATGAAGCAAGAAATAAAAAAACATTAGATCTACAAAAGCTAGTGAGGCATAATAACTATAATTACACGTTTCTAAACTTCCTTATGTTTTTATTACTTTTATTTGCGTTATTTGTTCTGTTCCAACGAGTTTCATTAAACAGTAACTCAGAACAACTCTTAATAAAATAGCTGTCTGGTATTTTTCCAAGGCTTAGTAGTGTAACTTCTATTGGCAATAAAAACAATGTTCCTTACTGTTTACGTTACATACATGTTAAGGGAAACCTTAGAGTGAACTAAACAACAGCAATTTACGAATCTCCTAGAGTCTAGCATAGGCAATTCATATTTATTATTAATTAATACAGGAAAATGCTGATGTGAGCCTACTGGAATAACACCACAGCTAGCACATTTCACGATGTAAAAAAAAAGTAATATTTAGAAGAAAATTATACTTGTTAAATACAAGATATAATAGAAGATGTTAAATGGAGGATGTCATAGATCGCGTTGAATATCGGAAATAAAGAGATGTATTTAAAATACGGTATTATGAAAGATGTTAATAAGGACATTACAGACGGTGTTCACCGTACAGTTTTGTTAAGTATGTTAAATTTAGGTTATTAAAGAATATGTTAAAAATAAGCTACTTTGAAGGATTTTAAATGCATTATATTATGGAAGGCATTGAAGACAGGGCATTATTATGGGTGTTAAATGCAGTAGGGTATTATCGGAAGTGGTGAATGTTGAGTTTGGTGAACAGTAATGAATGAAGAATATTGTGAAAAATATTGAAAATGAAATATTATAAAACATGTGATAGCATATTATGGAATGCAATGACTATACATACAGGATAATATATGATGTGTAACTCTTTCACGGACATAAAAGATTAGAGAGAATTTTAATTGTCGTTTCCAGTTAAGATCATATGGTAATTTTAAGTTATGTCGTCATCAACTGAAGCCCCCAGTGGCACAGCGGTATGTCTGCGGACTAGCAACGCTAGAAACTAAGTTTCGATACCCGTTGTAGGCAAAGCACAGAAAACCCATTGCGTAGCTTTATGTTTTATTCAGAAACAACAAAAAAACAACATCATCAGTTGAAAATAAATCCGTACAGGAAAGGATTTCCAACCTTAACACAAAGAGCTAACGAAAGAAACTTAATTTTTTTCTGAAGTCACAAGTCGTTTTCTTTTACACAAAATATATCAGAACTTTCTTTCAAGGAGTTAAACTAATATATTGATTGATTGCTCTTAAGTGCAAATCTGCACAGTAGGTTATCTGCACTGTAACTGTCCATTAGCTAGAGACCTAAAGTTTAGTGTTATAATCCCTCAAGATTACTGTTGAGAAACCGGGAAGCTTTTTGGCAATATTTTCATGTTTGTTTTGTTTCTTTATAATCAAACACAAACATACACGATAGGTTACCTGTGCAATGTCCAACGGGTATTAAAACCTAGTTTTTAGCATTATTAGGTTTCATACTGAATGTCAATCTGAAAATTATGCTGAGGAGGCACCCCCCTCCAAAAAAAAAGAAGATCGAGTCTAGACGATAACTAGAAATTATTCGTAACAGACAAAAACGAATAATATAAAACTGTTGAAGAATATGTTAAGGAGAAAAAAATACATTAAAATAAATCGAATAATTGACTTTTTTATGAAGGAATAATAACAAAAATACAACGCATGAAACATTTTTGTCTTCTGCAGTATTTGGTTAAAAACAACGTAGAAGTTATAGAAAGAAATGATGCAATATTCTAAACAAATTAATATATAATTTATTTATAAAAAAGCAGATATACAAGTAAGTCGTGGAGCTCAGTGTATTGTTTTGTAACCTTCAAACAAAAGCTAGAATAATAAAATAAACTACTTAGCTATTCATTTGTTCAAGAACCAATACAGTGGGATATTACTCAAAACATTATGAACGGCCTTTGATTGGCGAGTAGATACAGGTTTTATGATACACTGAGATACCTACACTGTTGGTGATAGTATTACATAAGAGGAAGATTAGCTAGGAACTGGACAGAAAACTATGTTCAGATAATGTGGGATATCAACTTATATGTTAAAAGACATAAATTTAAATTTTCCGAATACATTTTCTCCAAAAAAAAAAAAAAAATCAACAAAAACACGACAGTACAAAACGACAGTGAAATGGTTAAGTTACATTGTTGCAATACAGCTTATGTAACTCCCGAAAAAAAATTAACCTTAGAATCACTGCTGAGATTGGATCATCATAGCTTCTTAAACAAATAACATTTTTATAAACTATTTATACATCAAATTTCTTGTTTGTCCATGACTTTGCTTGTTACAAGATCTATAATAACGTATGAATAACACGAAGAAAATGGGATAACAATAACATTAATATTGGTGTTAACCTCACTAATTATTTTAATTGTTATTGTTTGATTTAGAATGATCTCCCTAAAGAAGTTCTGCTCAACGGTCAGACCTAAAGTGTGGATAATTAACAGTTGTTAAAATATATTGTTAATTATTTAAAGAAACGTTAGGAGAGGATTTGTGGAAAGTCAGAAACTTGGACTTGTGTCGGAGTGTGTGAGGACAACAAAACATGCTTATTTATATTCTCTATTAAGCGTTGGAATCGACTGATCGAACATAAATTTTGCTAGAGTTAAATAAAATGATTAGTGTGAAAGGTAAAAAGCTCAAATTTGTGTTGGAGAGTACATGTGGAGGAGATTGGCCTTGCTAATCATGCGATTTATACAGGGTCAGAAACAACGTGGTAAAATATTTGATTCAACCTAAAGAATAAACCTAAACTTTAATAGAAGGAATGATTAAGCTCGTTTTAGATTAGGCTAAAGTTATGTTTAATCTGTAGCTGTTATGCTAACTTACAAAATCAATTATCATAATATTCTTATTGAAGATTTTATGAAAAGTAGCAAAATTATCAATGCTGTACACTTTAGTTAGAAATGAATCAAGAGTACCACAACATTAAAAGAAATACCGTGTGTAAATAGTTAAAAGAAAACCCTCTACTCAAACGTTCATGTGTTAATAACCCAATTCTCTGTATAAAATATTCCGTATTACTACATATTCAATTATAGTTGTGACAACTAAGCCTATAATATTTCTTCTTTGAAAGGTTTGCGTCTGGAACTGAGAAATTTATGATTTTCAAATTAAAATACTCTGTTTCTATTGTGAACCTTGTAGGGAACTGTTTGATAAAAAACATTATTTTTTTAAATTGATGTGGAGTGCTTGATTTGCAATCGTTGATTTATTTTTCCAAGTAGTAGATTTTTCTGGTAAATATGTTTAGCCATGTCACGAAAAACTGATGAATTCGCTACTACTGTGTCGTCGATGTGTCTGCATGTTCTCTAAATCTGTAAAGCTTTATTGTAATCGTTGTTGTGTGGTGTAATAACGTACCTGTTTAACAGTAAATAGATCCACCGCTTGCTGGCTTAAATTACCATCTATTGTGTCTGTTTAAAGATGTGTAAGCCGAATGTACAAATGTATTGTTAAATAGAAACAAAAATACGGCTAACACAAATTAATTTAACGCCAAATAGCGATTGTTTTGTGATGAGTTTAATAAAAGGAACATTTAGCATCACCTACACAAATCTTTAACTTACTTACGTTGTTAAACTATTTATTGCTTGGTTGTACTAACGGGTAACAAGAATGTTCGTATTTTTTATGTGATTGTACATGGCGTAAAATTTACCAAAGACAAGTGAACTTATATTGAAGTTAAGATCTATTTTTACTTTATCAAACCTTATTTTAAAAAAAGAGCAATGTGTTGATCAAGTTTGAAGCCAATGAACACAACACTGAATATCTCATATATTAACACTTCATAAAAGTAACCTTGAACATGCACGTTTGAACATTTGAAGTCTTACGTTTTATGTTACCGATATGAAAAGTTTTTCGATAAACGTTTCGTATATTTGAGAAAACAAAACTTTAATATTATAATATATCTCGTTTTTTCTTGTGAAAACTCATATCATTTTAAGAGACATTTTTAAAAGAGTGCTTCAGCATATAGGAAAATATTTCACAGACTTATGGACCCTCATTCAAAATGGTTAGTAATGTATTTGTAACTGTTCAGTAGCCATAAATACATGGTTAAAAAAGTTATCCTCCCCGTTGAAATGGAACTTTAAACCATTGGATTGTTCATACAGCTCCACTTTGTTTAATGTTCATTCATCTCTTACCCTTGTGAAGACATGTTCCAAAGACATGCTTTACTACAAATAAAAGTCAGCTTTAAATCAAGATTAAGTGGAGAATACTGTACCAAACACTCAAGTAAGAATACAAACTGCTGTAACATTTTAAACCAATATTGATTGATGTTGTTCTTTTGTACTTGGTAAACAGCTACCGAAAACTTCCAGGATTAAACGTTCTTCTAGATATTCCAGGTAATATAAGTTTAACTTTATATTCAATCATCTATGGTATGAAAGTTATACACTGTATGAAAAGTTCCAGGGTATACAAGTGTTACTACATACGCACGCACGCACACACACACACACACATATATATATATAACTCCAGGTAACAGAAGTAATATATGAATGCATTATGAAATTTCTACTATGTAATACTATATTAAAACGTCCATGATATGAAGGTTAGACTGTATATGAAAACGTACATGGTATGAAAGTTATATTACACATAAAAATGTCCATGGTATGAAAGTTATATTACACATAAAAATGTCCATGATATGAAAGTAAAACTGAAAATGTTTAGTAGGACATCATATAAATTTCTGACACTTAGAGATCATAAAAAATCATTACATGTTAACTTAAGTATCACCATCAAGGGATGTTGGAAACTGGTAAACTTCTCACTTTTAACAAGAGTGAAAAAAAGGTCATAAGAACACTTTGAGGATAATAGAAAGTCACAATAAATTAATTTGTAGTTAGAATGTAGTGTTTCAAAGTTGTCGTGTGATTGGATTTTTTAAATGGGTAGTAACTCAAAAGAAGGTACATGAAAACGGAATTTATGGAATTATTTATTAAACGTGTGTCCTCGATTTTCGGAAACAAACCGTTGGAACAATGGTTTAATTGGAATTTCAAACCATAGGTGCACAAGCTTTTCAAAACTAAGATTGTATTCACAATCAATTATGATCTGCATATTCGTCTGTACTTCTGTTTTTGTAACCCCCAACCCACTGCATGCCTATTTCTAGTCATTACTAGTACCGAAAACCCTGTTAACTAGAAGCTAGAAACCCTATATTGAATCCCAGCCGAACAACTACATTTTTTAAGTTGGAGATGACTTAGTGAAAGAAAGTGTAGTTGTTTATAATATTCAAAGTAAATAAATAATGTCAATCATATTAATTCTGTTATAGCATTTTACAGCTCAAAATTTTATTGGTATAAATTTATAAAGGAACAAGTTCTTCTTGATATAAAGAAGAAAAAAAGCGCGTTATAAAGTTCTATTATGCTGATGATAATGCCTCATCCTATAGACTGTAGGAAGTGCGCTGGACAAATGATTAACATCAAACACGGTGTAGTTTAATGGAATACTGTTGTCAAAATGCGATAAAAAAGCATAATCTGGAGATCTGTGGAATGATACCTCTGATATCTTAGGTGAGTCTTCAATATTCATCAAGATGTCTAATGTCTCGTAACAAGAGACAGTAACTGTCTCTTCTTATTGATTCGGTACCATTGAACAGAAACTTAAAAATCCTTGAACCAGAAAAATACGGTTTCATAGTGTGAATAATTATGTATACAAGCAATCAGTGCGGTGATACGCAGTGTGTAATTGTCAGTCACAGAGTAATAACGTACTTCGACTTGAATAACGACTCGGTACAGAAGTCGAAATGTCGTTTCACTTTAGAAACAACCCCCGCTACAACAGCGGTAAGTCTACGAATTTACAAGGCTAAAATCAGGGGTTTGATTCCCCTCGATGGGCTCAGTAGATAGCCCGCTGTGGCTTTGCTATAAGAAAACACATAAATACACACACTTTAAACAGGCAAAATTACTTCATTTAAACCAATATTCTACGAGAATGATTTATACGGTTTTTTTAATATTCAGAATTTAACCTACATAACAGCCAGTGTGTTTCACGTCACACTTGATTTCTTTGAATGGGAGGAATCTTAAAAGCCAAAATATATTTAGTAAAATAAAATAGTACGATTACTGTCTGCTCATTACGATTTTAGTGGTGGGTGTGTAAGGGGATCCATGAGGGTGTGTGTGTGCCATGAAATCATATAAGTTTAGCGAGTGTTGGTATTATACGCCTAACGACGGTTTTAGGGTTCACCAAGTCTAAAGCCAACTGCATAAAATTTATCATCAATGTAAAAATATGGATTTAATCTTTAACTTAAATCGTTTCTGAATTAACTTATTTTTTGTTATATCACCGATGTTTTGAATAAAAACAAACCTTCTTAATCGACGGAAACTAAACTAAGAAATCTTTTTTTTCCAGTTTTATTTGTATGGATTTGATTTTCTACTTTCAGTACACAGACTAACAAAAATATTAGGTTATACTTTTGTTGCTAAGCAACATTACAAAAAATCCACTGTTAGAACGTAGTTCAGTGAACTATGAAAAACAAAGTTAGGATATACTATTAGGTGGAGATGGTAATAATTGTGCCGTCATTTTTGGCAGTTTATTGCAGTACTTACAAAACTAGACCAGTTGAATGTGACAGAAATAATGTAATGCACACTTAAACACATCACTAATATTTTGTTCCATAAATGTTTTAATCACTAGAAGTCGTTTTGCAGTCAGAGAAGCAAATATTATGTATTTTGTTTTGAACTATTACAACAAGAAAAAGTGAACAAATTTACCACCTTAATCCCTTAAAAGAAAAATGATATAACTGTATAATCTTTTATTATCTGACGCCTTTATTCTCTCTCCAAAAGTTATTATTTACTATTAATTTCTGATCGAATAAAGTTGCCTTCATAAATCAGAACTAAAATTTAACTTAGTAGTGGACGTGGCTATCTTAATATACTGGTATAAGATCATGCGACATAATAGAACAGAAACTTATAGCAATACATGAGCTGTGTATCCTCACTGCTGGAGAGATTTTCGAGTGTAATCCCACTAATGTCACACGAGGTTTCGCCAATTTAGGTGATTTAGATTAGTCTTAACTTCGTGTGCTAAGATAACAACACAAAATATTTTTCATAATAAAAACATAAATATTAGAATAATAAAAGTAAACATATTTTATATATTTAATATTTTAATCACTACTTTCAATTAAACTAACGTCAAAAATTGTAAACAGTAAGTAGTTTTCATTTTAGAGGGCCGTTAGAAGGACACTCATATTTACTGAAAATATACGATGTTTCTACTGAGTTTTATATTACGTTTATGGTTATAATTCTTTAGAATAGATCAGAATGTTGCTCAGAGCTGATTCATAATTTGATAATACAGAATTAATGAGTTTCGTCTCAAGTTTTAATTTACTTTAAAGTTATTTTGCTAATGTTGATCTAACACTTTTATGTCTTCATTGCTTTGTCAAGATATTTTTATGGTTCACTAAACCAAAATGAATGACCTAATTTCTTGAAGTTGACATTGTATTCGTTTGAATATAATAGGTAAAAAAATAAAACAAATGATTTACAAACAGAAAACGAATCCAAAAACCTAGAAAGATTTTCTTTGCAACACATTACAAGAATCAAACTAGAATTGTTATGAGCAAACATTAAACTGCATCATTTAAGCTAAGGAATATTCATATTATCCTAACTGCTAGTAGATTTTCACAGAATATTCCTTCTAATCCAGAAGTGTCACCGACCAAGTGAATTTCTGGTTGCATCTTTTGTCGGCTTTTAGATACGTTTAAACTATAATGAATATTATTTGATTTAAGAAGAATTTTGTACACAATATTTGATAGTTTTCGATTGAAAGAAACTATTAAAGGTTATTACGGTTGTTAAAAACAATGGTAGAAATCAGAATGCATCTTAAAATAGTTTAAAAATGAATAATTAAATACACTGAAACATAGAACAGAAATATTTTTTACTTTGATCATTCATTATTGTTTTAAACATATACTCAATTTTGTTCGTGTTCCGAGCAACTTACTAACGTGTGGTGGGCATATAAATGTTCTGCATGCAACTATGACGTGTTACTATACAACATAAAGACTGGAGAGAAGTATAACGGGATACATAGGTTTGCGCCATCCTGTGTTTCGCGTTGTTTCTTTCTGTCATACAGTATCGTTCTCTAACAATCTTTCAGTATATGCAGTTTTCGTTTTGTAATATTGATCTATGTAATCAAGCAGTCAACGGCCTTGATTCATTAACAGTTATTATTGTTACTTTTTTATTTCACTCGTTCAGTCGGTACCATTCTTAAACTATTGTACAATTTTGTTTTGTTGCTTCAATTTATGTAGTGCTACTTTCAGTATTATAGACTTTTCATTGTTATTGTTTCCTTCGCTATCATTAAATTGTTAAATGTTTTTGCTATTTCTTGTTGTCTTTTTCTTTCGGTGTCATTATTTAATACTGTGTCAGTGTTTTGTTTCCTGACAATGCTTATCATGTTATATAACTTTCAATGAATCTTTTAGAAACCTTGTAGCAACAAAGTTTTATTTTATGATGTCAAAAGTGGATATAAATGTTCTGTTGTTTACCTGCTGAACAAAACTTGGCAGCTAAATGTTATGTAATGAAGATTTGCTACACATATGTTCACTTCTCAGACAATGAAGAGCTTTTTGCTATCAAGCCCGTTAGTCGAATAACTAACTCTTTACAAATCATATTTTTTTCATGTATAAAATTGTGATGCTCGTCTGTACTTTTTATTTATGTGGATCAATTGCGTCGCAGGTGCAGCAACAAACAGCGCAAGCACAGGAATTAATAGCATGAAAAATAAAATCAGTAATTTTTCAAGAGGTACACACACATACATATGTATTAGTGTTGTATGTGTGTGTTTCCTTTTAGCAAAGCCACAAAGGCTATCTGCTCAGCCCACCGAGGGGAATCGAACCCCTCAGTTTCGCCTTGTAAATCCGGAGACATACCGCTGTACTAGCGTGGGGCTGTTGTATGTGAATAAAAATGATACGAAATATGATTAATAAGTAAACACTACCAAAGTTACAATACACGCGTATAAGAAGTTATTATACAAAAAGAGACCGTATATAGGGAAACGGTATATATGTCCAGTTGAACAGCTGGTTAAGAAATTAGCCTATAGAATATGTTACACTTCAACAGCATAGTGTACGGTACAGTGTATAAAAATTCTAGCATATCAAATGGTATATGCAATCAAAAAAGAACCACGGAAACGGTTAGAAAGCCTACACACCGAAGTATTTAAATATTGAGTGAAAATAACCTCGCTCGTTCTCAATTATTCCAGTTCTACATTTCACTAAAATAGTTGTTGAAGTATTTTTATCTTTTTCTGTATTTCAGTTAAAGAGTTTGGAGATGCCAGTGTCTTCATCATCAAGTTTGATTAATTTGTTTTGTAAACAAACAAGACAGCACTAAGTATACAAAACCTCTTTCTACTAATAGTTTTCTGTTGTTCAACAGCGACGATATGAAACACCACAAAACATGCACATTAATTCATACATTTTAATTTTTAGCCTTTTTTATGTTTTGATGATAACTATAAATAGGTTAAGAATATACACTATATTAAATAAAAAAATGCGAATAGAAGAAAATCGTACATCGTTTAGTAGAGTATAACTGATAGAATCCCATACCTTCATGAGAGTCTTGGAGTGCCTCAGGGACATCTACGTTCTCCTTCTTGACGTAGACTCCCATTACCTCTGTCGTAGTTAAGCCGAAAATTTCTCTTAATCCTGAAATGAGATACTAGCGCCACAGGTGGTCGCTGCTGAAAATATTGTATCGACTAAAAAGCAGTGATTTGTGAGCAGTAGCAGTGGGTGCCACAGGTTGTAATGACAGGAAATTTCGATACATTTGTATTTATTTGTAGACCGAAAAGCTTCGTTTAGTAATTCAGACATCTGTTGACTAAAATAACCCAAAAATAATAACTACAATATCATCCTGGTTTGCCTGAAAAAAATATTTCAATTAGGGTTTACGAAATCATAAGATATTCTTTACAAAAAGAGTAATTTGTTTACGAAATAATATTAGCATTATTGTTTGCTATTGTTAACTTACAGTCAGCTGTGTAAATAACCTTAACATATATATTTCATTGTTTTTATTCGAACAAGCGGAAAATGTGAACTTTAGGCTAGAAAACATAGAATATTATTCATAAAAAACGTTAACTTTCGATTACATACAATATAAAAAGTGAACACGTTTATTGTATCGCAAGTATTATTTTACGTTAACTCGTGACTAACAATATTTAATATTCTTCTCAGTTTATGGCCCGGCATGGCCAAGCGTGTTAAGGCGTGCGACTCGTAATCTGAGGGTCGCGGGTTTGCATCCCCGTCGCGCCAAACATGCCCTTTCAGCCGTGGGGGCGTCACAATGTGACGGTCAATTCCACTATTCGTTGGTAAAAGAGTAGCCCAAGAGTTGGCGGTGGGTGGTGATGACTAGTTGCCTTCTCTCTAGTCTTACACTGCTAAATTAGGGACGGCTAGCACAGATAGCCATCGAGAAGCTTTGTGCGAAATTCAAAAACAAATAAACAAATCTTTTCAGTTTACTTGTATGCGATTTTTTCAACAGTTTTTGTTTGACCTCACCGAATATTGAAAACTGTAACCACAATAATAAAACAGCTATAGAATTTCTAACACACTTGTACATGCTGTATAAGAATGATTACTTGAAGTTTTTGGATGATTTAATAACGGCCTCCCAGTGGCTCAGCGATACGTCTGAAGGTTCATTACACTACAAATAGGGTTTCGATATGCTAGCAGGCTAAGAAGTATAATCCTTCAGTAGTTTTGTGTTTGATAATAACTTTTATTAACTTAGCTATTTGGAATCACAAATTTTCAGTTTGTTTCAATCACGTGCCAATATTTTTTAAACGGAATAGAACTCTTACTTTATTATTTACTTATTCTACAGGTACTATTTTCCTAATACTATAATAAGTCTCTTCTTTAGGCTTCTGGACGTTTTATATCGTGAAATTTAGGTGACGTACTAGGTAGTATAAAGACGTTTAGTTTGTTTGTTGTTTTTTGTTTTTTGAAATTCGCGCAAAGCTACTCGAGGGCTATCTGCGCTAGCCGTCCCCAATGCGGCAGTGTAAGACTAGAGGGAAGGCAGCCCTCTAGTCGTCACCGCCCACCACCAACTCTTAAGCTACTCTTTTACCAACGAATAGCGGGATTGATCGTTACATCATAACGCCCCCACGGCTGAAAGGGCGAGCATGTTTTATGCAACGGGGATTCGAACCCGTGACCGACGAATTACGAATCGAACGCTTTAACCCACATGGCCATGCTGGGCCAACACGTTTAGTAAAAAACAGAAGAAACAAAGAAACAATCTGTCTCTGTGGAAGGATCACCGACGATTCGTTTAGCGGATGTTTTCAAGAGGTAATTTTATTGAACAAAAGATTAGTCTGAGCAAAACTAACGGCGGATGTTAAATGAAAACGAAATTTAAAAATTCGTTTTTAGTACATTTAGTTCAAATTGTTGTTGTATTTAGAAACGTAAATACTAAAGTTGCTAAAATTACGTTTATGTTCAATAGAGTTGCTTTAAAAAACAATAAGGCAAAACGTCGAGACGATAAACAAACTTCAACTGCTTACTGCTGTTTTTCAATTTTGTTTATAACGCATCGATCTTCTAAAACATGTGAGATTGTTTAGATAAAACAAGAGAACCATACACAGTTATTGTCTAGTGTGTTTTTAGCATTTGCGATTCTATTTATGCTACATTTACAATTAAAAACTACTGTGTTAAATAAATCCACTTTGGACAAGAGGTGAAGTGCGAGAAACTGTGTAGTGTAGTACAGAAGTTTGATTTGTCGAAAACAGTATGAATATTGTTCTAAAGTTTATCAATATCTAAAACTGATGAATTAACTAGTTACTTTCAACAGCTGTTGTTTTTTGCATTTTATAAAGATAGTTAATCATTTAATAAGATTTTCAAAGTAGATTGTATTAAAAATGATACATTATATTGGATTTAATAATTAATTTTCAGTGCTATGTATGAAGTTATGTTTAGGAAAAAGATAGAGGTTTTGAAAATTCTTAAAAATAGGATCAAAAATGGTAAACTAGCTATTAATCCTTCTTTACGTTGTATTAAGTTTTGTATAATTACTGAGCCAATAGCTTATTTTACATGATTGAATACAAATGTTTAAAATGATTACCAGTTGTTTGTACCGGATTGTTTCAGGGACTGTAACGCAAAGTATCACGTGTTACCTTTGTCAAGTTTCAAAGGATTCACTGGTTTCCTGTTGTGCACGTAAGCATAGATCGATACAACTCGTGAATCGAAGGCATTTTAACAGAAAAACTTAAGTCGCGTTTTATTTCAAACGATAACAACTAATTTGCGCTGACGTGACCATAATTGTAAGTGTACTCCTTACACTGGTGGTTTTAATTTCACTAGTTTCAAGGTCGACAGAATAATTTGACATAATTCATGTGATCGTACAGTAGGTGTTGGATTTTTCACTGACTTTTGCATTGGACGGAATTAGTTGCAGATCATTGGATGCACTGAGGGGGGAGTTCGTCGGATTTGAACGCCTTTCATTATGAACTCATTGCATGTTGATGGTCACTATAAAATAAATTAAATTTCATGGTGCAAAACTTGACAAACATGTCATTTTAATTTTATAATAATAATAATTTTTTTCTTTTCATGCTACAATTTTTACAAGCGAATACGAACTTCGCTGTTAACCGTGT
The DNA here is from genome assembly GCF_004210375.1 of Tachypleus tridentatus. Taxonomy (NCBI): domain Eukaryota; kingdom Metazoa; phylum Arthropoda; class Merostomata; order Xiphosura; family Limulidae; genus Tachypleus; species Tachypleus tridentatus. Next base: position 44,511,669 of record NC_134825.1, on the reverse strand, counting down.
ATTGGACTACTACTGATTTACTTCGGTCTATTTGTTATTGACTGAAGCAACAATACCTACCCCTGGAAGACTTCTGGCGTCGCCAGCTAGGTAACGCTCACAAGCCAAATCAATTACTTGCAACTGCACAGTATGTCTGCGGACTTACATAGGTAGAAACCGGGTTTCGATACCTCGTGGGGAAAAACACAGACTGTGCAGCTTTGTGCTTAACTTCAAACAAGGAAGCTGTGTGTCTATTTAACATTTTTGTTGTCTTTTCATGAGAAGAAACAGAAAATGTGTCATAATTAACAGTCGAATACATATCCATGACTCTCTTCAGAATATGGTATCGCTCGTATATATGTGTAATGCAAATATATGTATTATTTTATTTTATTATCCTATCGTAATGAAATATAAATAACGCCTTTTTTTGTCAACTTCCTACTTCACACCAGAACACTTACTTTTCAACGCCGGTTATAAAACATTTTAAATGAATATTAAATTTTCAGTTAACTTCGTCGATTCTGTTTGTAAGGTGAAGCCAATATTTGTTAAAAATATCGAACAATAGTGTAAGCACACAAATCCCCAGCACCCTACTGCTAGACTTGCTTCTGCACAAGTCTTAGCCCGGCCAGCTGGTAAATCACAAGTTGTAAGAAAGAAGGTATAAAGGACACTTGTATGCATGTTTTGTAACACACACGAAAAAAAGGGATATTTGTATGTATGTTTTATAGCGCACGAGAATGTTACTTCTGATTTCCGTAGTAAGTGGTATTGAATGTGAATAATACTGGTAATAAAACACGTTACATTAAATATTTCCTTGTATGTTTTTATATGTGAAAATTCGGAACTGTTTTAGTTGCCGACAGATCTGATTGCACAATAGTTAAAATACGGTTTTGAAAAGGACAGTTTGAAAATATAAATCCCCTTACTGATGAATAAACGCTGTTTCTCAGACAAGGCTGAATTCCCAACTACTCAGCGATAAGACGGAAGAAGGCTTATAACGATAAAAAACGAGCTTCAGTGCCCGTGATGGGCAAAGCAAAGAGTGCCCATTTTATAGCTTTGCACTTAACTACAAACAAACAGACACAGTTGTACTCTTAACATGATTACTGTTTATATTACCGACCACGAACTGAAGATAAAGTAATTCGCACCTTAAAGACAACCGTAAACACTGGCTTTTCTTGTTTTTTGGGAAAGTCGTCATTTTGTCTTTAATTCTGCATTACTTCAGTGTACGTTTAATCCTAATTTAGGAGAACTAAAACATAAGAGAGCTTTCAACACTTATTGATATAATTAAATTTGCTAGGAATTTGTTAGAACACTTGGAATAAACAATGGCAGATGTTAAAAATCTTAGAACGCATGCCACAAAATAATGGATATTGATTTTTACTTTCTCAGGCACAAACCATAGGCACTGGACATGTAAATTCTCATTGATATGAAATTATGCAATCACTATAAAATTAATCAGCAAAATGCACTTAACCTAACGTTTTACCACCAGGTGGACATGCTACTAGTTTATGATATTGAGATGAAACGTCAAAGGCGTGTGTAAGTTAGCTACTTCTTAACATTTAATTCAAAAAGTTGGTATGTTTTAAAGATTCGTATTAAACTACTCTGCAGGAGTTATAACACTGTAAAATGAAGAAACTAATTTGAGATCGATGATGTGAGATAATTTATCGAATTATTTGTGTAATTGCAACATTTAAAGTCTCATTAAATGAGTAATTAGAAATATAAATTTAAATTTCTAACTGATGGATTTGCTTGTTTCTCTCATAATTTCCTCACAAAGAGCAATCAGTGAATAGCCATTTCTAATTTTGAATATATGAATTGGAAGGTAGGACGTTACTTAAGGGTATTCACAGTTAACTATCCTTATCTGACAGAATATTGGGACTTGGCTGTTACTCTTATAGCACAACCATAACTCCAAAGTACGGCTCTCGTTTATGCATCAAAGGTCTATGACACGAACTCTAGGATTAACAGTCCGAGTACGATAACCATTAAATACACTCCTGCTCCTTGAGTAATAAAGAATTAATGTTGTTAAAAATACAATTTCACGTTGTTGTCTTCTGTTTTACACGAGTTCAATCTTTGGAAGAAACCATGTAGTTGAAAACATCACTTTGTTTGTCTTACATGAACTCAGTTTTTGATCCTGTTCTCTTCTACATAAGTGAATGTAATAATGTAACTAGAAGATATACTCCTTTCCACATAATATCTTTTTTTAACCTAAAACATAAACTGTGGTTATTCACTTCTACATATGTGTTTATTATGCAATTTATTTACCTCAACTAAGTTACGTTAATGAGGCTATCTATTTATGCTAATGTTTTCTATTTAATAATAATAACTTCAGATAAGACTAAGCTTTGTAATAACAGCAAAACTAAAACTCAACCTAGTCATTAGTATAACTAGTTGAATACACTTTACTTACGTTTCTGCTTTTAAATACGAGGGTGTATTTTTTCATCCGTTGGGTAACCTCGCCACTAACGATATTTCGACCATAAACCCAATAATATCTCACGATGTTCGACCAGCCTAAGAGATCTAGGTTAGTTCTAAATACAAATACTAAGCTTACAGTGTAAAACATTCTTTATAATTAATGTATAATAATAAACGACAATTGAAAATAAAAAGTAGTAACATTAGTTATACTAACTAACATGACCCCTATTTTTAATGAAAGCAACAATAAATAAATAAAATAATTAACACAATGGCGTGTCTCAGAACGGCTGGTAGGGGTATTAACACTGTTACTGATAAGGAGAGAACAACGTTTCGACCTTCCTTATCAATAAGTGTTAATATTCATACCAGCTGTTCTGAGATACAAATTATTGTTTGTTTAAAAAAACAACTGTATTAATGTTGGGGAAAGTCACGCATATTATTAAACAGCTTTCTTACATATCAATTTCACGTACTTTCTTTGATAACCATCATATATTGGCCTCAACTACACTCAGAATAGCCCCAAGTTGCTATTATAATAATCAATACTGTGGAATGTTAGCACGTTGCTCTACGCGTACTTTGCGCCAAAATCGTATTCATTATTACCACTATATACTTTACACTGCAACAGAACTCTCTGTATAATACACTCTTTGCATCAAGATTGCAGTGAACAGGGGCCACATGTTGCTTAGTCACAACATTATGCCATTACATCTAACAGAATTTGGATTAGTAAAGTAGTTACAAAATATCTATACATATATCAGTAGTTCGTAGTAAGTGTAAAGCTGTTCCTCTCGGAATGAACTTTTTATTACATATGCTCCAATCTACTTAGGTGTGTGATTATTTTTTACAAGAAAAAACAAAATTTTTAAGCCCCAATGGCTCAGCGGTATGTCTGCGGACTTACAATACTAAAAATCGGGTTTCGATACGCGTGGTGGGCAGAGCACAGATAGCCCATTGTGTAGCTTTGTGCTTAATTCAAAACAATGACAACAAAATCTTTAAAGTTAACATTACATAAGTTATTTATTCTTTTGAAAAAAAAGTCGTTTTCTTTGAAATTCACAGCAATAGTTTTGCAATAAAAAGTGAAACTACACGAGAGCTACTTGTACAACACCTGAATAAACTTTGTCTTCAAATGTTATTGTAATAATAACTCGGACTAAATGTGGCATAGATTTTACAAGCTGTCTGTATGCTGAGAAGTATGTCCTGTATTTAGTTCTTAGTTGTTAGCACTAGAAGACCATCATAAATGGAATGTTCGAGTTTATCTCAAAGACACTCATTTAAACCGAGATCCAGTTTAGTGCCCTGACTAGAAGAAAAGTGCTTCAAATCACTGTCGTGTCTTTATAACAAGTTTTGACAGTAAGAATGAAGAGTCTTCTGCTTTATTTCTTTAGAAGAATCTGGTTCATCTATAGTGTGGTCATGAATAACATTGATGTTCAAGTACAATCTAAATGCTACTGTTATAAAGAACAGAAAGGACCCAATTCTTCCTAGAAGAATGTTTTCAACATCTTTACATCACTTCATATCACAGTAGTTTAGATCAATTGTCCCTTGTCACTCTCTCTTTCTCTTTTTATTCTATACAGCAGTGTAATATGCAATTGATCAGGTCATGTTACATGTTGTTAGCTAGACCTTGTCTACCAACTATGCATCAGTGAAGCCGTACTTCTGATGTGTATGAGATCATACGCACTGGTGAAGGTGTATTTCTCATATCATATAAGATAATACGCATCAGTGAAGCCATACTTCTGATAGCAAGTGAGATTATCGATTGTTGGGCTGTTTGTTAGCTGCCCATATCATAGTCTTTGTGATTCCTTTGTGCCATTGGAAGTAGTCGAATCCTGAATAGTCGAATTCGCTTTAATTTGTTTCTCTAATCAACAAGCCCAAAAACTATTCAAGAAACAACTGCTAAGATATCAAACTAGAAAGATACCAACTTACCAAATTATTTCTTTTTTCTTCTTGTTTCAGTCGAGATAACTCTACAACTATTTTATCACTAATGTTGCTTTAAACCCGAATCTACTCTGTGTTTTTGGTCAGAGTACGATGTCGTAATAACAAGTAGTTATTTCAAAAATTGTAATTATGGTATAAACATGTTATCACTACCCCTTAAAATTAGTTGTTTTTTTGTGAAACATGAATAATCAAACAACAATTGATGAGCATTAGATGAATGTAACATGCAGAATACTGAATGTCAGGGTAAGCATCAAGATCAAATGATGAAGAACAAGAAAATTAAACAAACTTTTACAGTATTTCTGATACCATTGGTAATGAGACAGAGTCCAGTGAGGTCAAGTGATGAAGAACAACAAAATTAAACAAACTTTTACAGTATTTCTGATTCCATTGGTGATGAGACAGAGTCCAGTGAGGTCAAGTGATGAAAAAAAGAAAAGTAAACAAACTTTTACAGTATTTCTGATACCATTGGTGATGAGACAGAGTCCAGTGAGGTCAAGTGATGAAGAACAACAAAATTAAACAAACTTTTACAGTATTTCTGATACCATTGGTGATGAGACAGAGTCCAGTGAGGTCAAGTGATGAAGAAAAAGAAAAGTAAACAAACTTTTACAGTATTTCTGATACCATTGGTGATGAGACAGAGTCTAGTGAGGTAAAGTGATGAAGAAAAAAAAACAACAAACTTTAACAGTATTTCTGATGCCATCGGTGATGAGACAGAGTCCAGTGAAGTCAAGTGATGAAGAACAAGAAAATTAAACAAACTTTCACAGTATTTCTAATATCATTAGTGGTGAGAGAGTCCAGTAAGGTCAAGTGATGAAGAACAAGAAAATTAGATAAACTTTTTCAACATTTCTGATATAATTAGTGGTGAGACAGATTCCATGAGGTGTGCTTTCTTTCCGAGTATCTTCTTGGTGCGACACATTCACTCACCTTAGCAGCAGACAGTGATGTAAAAAAGGCTTTAAATGACAGCACGTTGAAAAAGGTGTCCCGATCGGCGATTGCTATGGCCCAGTCACTTTGGAAAAAAATACACCCGCAGTTCTTATATATCAAGAACAGAGCGAATGTTTTACTGTTTCATGTGCTACATTGTGGAATTCGATGTACGATGCGATTCGTTCGAATCAAGAGCTTAATAATGAAAAGAGAGGAGGGTTCAGTCAGTAAAGTGTGTGACTAGCTGGGCACCATTTGTTTCAACCTTTTGGATAAAACTTTAATAAAAAAAAAACACATGATCGTCATAAGACCTGTAGCATGCACGCTGAATTTACTTCAAAGTTAAACTAAGGCCTATATAGGACTACTTCTAGCAACAGTTACTGCATGTTTGACAAACTCAAAGATATTTGTGGTAAACTATATATAGACCTGCGAGCCAGTTGTTAGTGGTTTGAGTTCAGGAATTGAGAACCGCTTTAAAGTTGCCTCTCTCATTGAGGATCACGTGGTCGCAACAACGTTTCATCAATGGTTTGAAATGATTTAAAACAGCTCGAAGTGTAGCAAGTTAAACTGTAAAGCAAATGACGATTCAAAACTTTCAGAGAAGATGGAAGGTGTCAGTGATGAAAGTTTAACAAATTCTATGTTATGTGATTTTGTTAGTTTAGAATACCGAAGGAGATGAGGAACATTTCTTCATGGGCTTTAAACAACGCGCAAAATCTACAAGTAATTCGTCCCAAAATAGCAACTATCAAATAACATTGTTCCTGAGCAAAGAAAAGATCCATTTACTTTGAAAGCTATAGAATTATGCGTCTTTTTTATTTATTTGCTTTAATAAGTCCATTCCATCGAGTACAGCTCTAGATTACGTTTTATCAAAAGGAAAATATATTTTGAAGCCATAAAAAGACGGATTGACAGACAACAATATCGAGAAGTTGGTGTTACTGAAATAAGAAATTACTACAGCAATAAAACTGAACAAATAATAAGGGATGTAATATCTTCTTACATTACGTACTTACTACTTCACATTAGCTTTTTAGCTCATTCATTATTATTACTTACTGACGCTGTGTTATTTAAATGTTATCCTTGAACGTACTGAAGGCTGTATGGTTGTTAGCTGTTTTCCTGTCATCATTCACAAATATGGATAAGCTGTTTTGAGAAGTCTGTACCATGTTATTGTAGTAATAAGTATTATCATTCACCAATAAATTTATGATAGTTTTTTCAATTATTCATTGACTAAAATATACCATGAAAAATTCCAGTTTTAAAAGTAACGATCGCGCTGCTGTATTTATAAACATGTAGCGTCAACAGTGACGCTGCTGTATTTTTCTTGCTGAGGCCCAGCATTGCCAGGTGGGTCAAGGCGTTCGACTTATTATCTGAGAGCCGCGGGTTCGAATCCCCGCCACACCAAACATGCTCGCCCTTTTAGCCGTGGGGGCGTTATAATGTGACGATCAATCCCACTATTCGTTGGTAAAAGAGTGGCCCAAGAGTTGGTGGTGGGTGGTGATGACTAGCTGCTTTCCCTCTAGTCTTACACTGTTAAACTAGGGACACCTAGCGCAGATAGCCCTTGTGTAGCTTTGCGCTAAATTAAAACAAACAAACAAACAAACAAACAATTTTTTATTGCTGTAGCGGTAGAAATAGCGGCGCTTCATTGAAGAGGTAGAGCGCCTACTTATGACGACTACAGACTTGAATGTATTAAGTAAAGAATGGGTTTTATTTAGCTATGGTTATTTATCGAAAAAGTAACAACAATGTTTATTTAATCATATAAGTAACGAGAATAGATTTGGGTTGATTATGAGTAATTAAATATATTAACTTAATCATAGCTAGCAACTACAGATTGAGCTTTGTATGGATATTTAAACAAAGTTGAACCAAACATTGATAATGACGATTAAGTTTTTTATAGATATATAGGCAATGCTAACATTGCTACAAACAATTCATTATTGAGCCCGGCACAGTCATGTGGTTAAGGCGATCGACTCGTAATCTGAGGTTCACGTCGCACCAAACATGCTCGCCTTTTCAGCTATTCGTTGGTAAAAGAGTAGCCCAAGAGATGGCAGTGGGGGGTGATGACTAGATGCCTTCCCTCTGGCCTTACACTTCTAAATTAGGTTCAGTTAACGCAGATAGCTCGCGAGTAGCTTTGCATGAAATTCAAAACAAACAAACAAAATTTATCATGGTTATCTATAGCTAGTGTGGACTAGGTTTATAGTAGTTATCTAAACAACGTTAACGTAAACATCGGTGAATAATGTATACTGAGTTAATTAAGGATATATACACGATGTTAACCTATAAATCGGTGAGAAATATAAATTGATTTCGTTAAGGATACCTTAGCAATGTAGAGTTAAACATTGATAAAGGAGGTTTATACATGCATTCAAAATTGAAAGTTGATGTATGACAAGTTCATTGTATTTTATAGTAAATTAACAGCAAAAAATAATGAAAGACTTATTTGCAGATTTCTTTCAAAATCCGTTATTCTTGAAACAGAACACATGTGGAGACCCTGCAGAAGTACATAAAATCAAAAATTAAAAGTAAGATATACAGTGTATTTATATGCCATACTATGTTGTAACGTATATAATGCATAATCCTTCTCGTGATTCATGGCATGTACATGTTTTACTGTCGTCACGACAGTATAAACTAAACGTTAAGCGTTTCTCATGTGGCGTCAATTTGGTATCTATATCTACTGACTGACTGACAGACGGGTGCGAGTGGTTAAAACAGGTGATTCGTTTAGGTAGCCTTTAGGCTCTTTTCGGATAAATTGATAAAAAAGAAACAACTTTCAATATGTGTGATATTACGTTAACAAAATAACATATTTCATAGTAGATAAACGAAGCCTTCGATAAAAGTGGTGTTTAATTGAAACATAACACTAGCCTTTCTTTAGACGTGACTAAACATATTCAAGTCAGTTCTGTATTTTACATATATCTGTAAAACATTTCTTCAAAGACATTACTTTTTCAGGACTAATGAAGTTAAAGGTATATGTTCACTGGTCACATATATACACACACACACACTTATATATATAACTGTTTCTGAAGAGGGATCGAAAGGGAGCTCATATTTACTTTTTTCTAATTCACGAAACTTACTTTTTTCAGGGAACATATTTAATAGCATAATTGCTTTTTCTATCAGGATTATATTAACTGCTCTAAGATATTGAATTGTTAAAATTATAGTAAATGTAGATGTTTTTGTTTGTTTTTTTATCGTAGGGTGAATTTATTGTTAGGACTAAACCGAGATTGTTGTGGGGACCAGGAAAATGTTGACTTATACATCGATAAACGTGACCATAAGTTTTTCTCTTTGGTTAAATAAACAACGCTGATTCAAATATCGTTGACTATAAATTAAGTTGTAGTTGGTTATTTAGATAACGCTGACTCAAACATCGGTTACGACGAAAACTGTCTTGTTTGTTATTCAGATAACATTCACTCAAACATCATTGACTAAAATAAGTTGAGGTTGACTATATATATATATGTGTTTGCTCTTTGTACGTATCGTATATATATTTTCATTAAAGAACAATTCTCATATGTTCTTTTTCTGTGTAATAATTTTGTTCTGAAGGAAATATAACACCAAAGTATTTTTTCTGTGTTTCATAAAACACGCAACACTGGTATACTTATCTTGTATGTTATTGTTATGTTTTATAGAAAGTATGATATTATTTTTAATCCTATGTGTGTTATCGTTATGTTTTTGTTTTGAAAAAATGCAAAATGTGTATATCCTTGGATATGTTACTTTATCTCTTTATGTAGCACGTTCTTCACTGATTTTATGTTGATTATATAACTCTCATATTTACTTCGGCCAATATCAGACAGTACTGTATCTTAAGGAGTAGTTAACATACTGATTTGAAAGAGTTTAGTATTATAATAATTCACAATACGATTCACAGTTTTATTCTGATAATTGTTGTTAGTATTTTACGTTCGTAAGAAGCGATGTTCATTCATTGGTAGTTTTCGAACATAAAATGTAGTATCTGAAATTAAGAACTGTTGTTGCGTACGTGTGTGCATGTATTCAGTATGTGACGGATTTACTGTTGTACATTTATTTTAATGTTGATGTTTGTCTTAGTTAAATTTATTTTTAGAAATGCATGCAACTTATACTGTTAAATGTGCATTGCGAAATTCCTGTCTATTCCCTAAGTTTGTAGAAGATTTTCGAATGTAAGAATCAACTATGTACGATATACGTATACAAGCACTAGTGATTGCCAGTATCGTTGCCAAATGAAATTTGTAGGACCTCGCCTAACGATTATAAAAAGTCGTTATTGCAACACATGGATAAACAATATATTACTTTTAGTTTTCCTATATGGTTTACTGTAACTCTCAGAAGCTATAATTGTGATTAACGCTTATTAATAGGGAAGCTACAGATACTTAACCAGAACGTTTCTAGATTTCGAACATTAAAAACCGTTTAACGCTAGGGATTATCATTGGAAGTTAGTATTTCTGCAAAGTCACAATATAACTTCAGCTGTGAAAAGTCACCTTGTAAACGGCGGGAGACAAGCGAAAAATACATAGCTAGCTAGCTACCTTTTAAATGAATTGTATCTATGTTAAATCGGAATTAATTCATTCATCGTGAACCTTCGATAAAACATTCAGTTCTAAACCAGAAAAAAAAGACTCTTAATATTATTTATAAGTTTGTAAACCTTTTATACATAAATCATTATTTGTATTAACTATTTATTACAAATGTTATTATAATTGTATGATTGTTTATATATTAAAATATATTTGTATTACGAAAGAAAACCGTGTATATCAATATTGGCAAATGTTATAAATTTGGTACACCTCAACACTTAATTAACTTTTAAATTAAAATTAAACTCAGTGTTAGACTATTCAAAATTGCAATAAGTAAGTTTGAGGCTCGTCCGAGGTAAATTATAATACGTAACATAATGAATTAGGGACTCATCCAGAAAAATTGTAATACCTAACAGCCATCAGCATAAAACTATTTAAGTATAACATGAACAGTTCTAATCTTACCATTTCCACGGTAATTGTAGAATAAACAAATTAATTAATGCACTGAGTTGTGATTCTATTATGATGCTTCAGGAAATTAGCATTTTAGGAATGTCTTTGATATTTCTTAGTAATGTTTAGTATATTCGAGTTTGAACTACTTGAATAAAAGTATAAATAAAAAAAGATGATGCGGTCCAAAATCAATAAAATTAGGCGGCAAAAGCCTTTATATGTCTACTTTTTATGTCTCTAGCAAATTTGTCTGGTAACTATAGCAGCCAATCAGTTGCATTTCGACAAATGAACTTGGATTCTGTTCTCGTGTACTTCAAAAAGAGCAGACTCTTACATTACATATATAACCAATCAAAGTCTAACAGCGGTACAGCTGATCGTCTTGAAAAGACTGTGAGTTTGTGTATAAAATCTTATTCTTTTAAGCATGGTTTTATTTATATATCCTGAGCTACGAATAACTCTCTTTAAATCTACATTTACAGGAAAATAAATCATCTTTATAATGAATACGGTAAAGTATACTTTTTGCTGTGTATACCATGGTATGATTTTAACTATAATGTATAGATATTATTGATGTGATGACTGTATTTTAGTTTCAATAAAATTGTTGACATGAATGCATGTAAAATATTTTCATTTGTCTCTGCAGAGGTTTTATGCAAAACAATGTAAGGGCTAACGGGGCATAGCCATTCATAATTTTGAGATGATAGACTAGAGAAAATGCGGTAAATCAACATAATTGTACGAGTTGTACATGGTACAAAAGTATCTTTATGATTTATTGGTTCTTTCATCATGAACCACGATAGTGGTTTACCATAGGGATTTCACAAAAATTCTAAAATACCATACAAGCAACAGCCATTTCTAAAGCTACTAAAATATTGATACTAAGAGGAAAAGTTGAATTTCCGAATGTTGGTAAAAAAATTCAAATTCATATACTTGTTAGTCATATTTTTATTATTTATTTCATTCTTGATTCATAAGCCTACAGAAAAACGACTACGAATATTTAATCAAAGCTGGGCAAATCTACTAAAAAATTCCTGCACAAGTCGTAAGACAGTTTTTATGTTGTTTCTTGAAAGAGAATGGAAGATTTTATCAATTTTCATTGTTACTGGCAATGTTTCTCCTCTAAGCCATTGAATCATCGAAAGATACAGCAAAAACGGCGAGGTATATTGCGCCAACATTTATGCACAGCTAGTAAACAAACTCCTGGAAAGGTTGTACGGCTATTTTTAAGTTGATTCTTGAAAGTCGATATTTCTATTCAAGTGTCTCAGAAACGCAGCAAAAATTTAAACATCGTTATACTAGTCAGAAGCTCCTCATTTTATTAGAGTAGACAATGTATATTTGTAGTAGTGTCTCCAGCCTTATCATTATCGATTATAGTTTTACAAACTGTTACAAAAAAAACTGGCTACGAATAGTTTACTGAAATTTGGACAGTACTAATATTTACAGTTGTTAGTATGTCATAGGGTAGTTTTAAAAATTAATTCAAGTAACTTAGTTTTCCCTTTTGAATAAATTCTCTAAGTCCTTTATTTCCGCCACTGAAAATAAATCTGGTATTTTACTAACGTGTATTAATTTGAAGAAAATTTGTACAACTTATAGAGCATTAAATGGAAACTGCTACATTGAAAATGTATCTTTTCTCGTGTGTATTGTTATACTTAGTTTCTACGTGATTTTCTGCGACTATTTCATTGATTTTGCTAACAGTAGATGGCCCGGCTGGGCCGAGTGGGTTAAGGCGTTCGACTCGTAATCTAAGGGTCACGGGTTCCAATCCCAAACATGCTCCCTCTTTCAGCCGTGAGAGGCGTTATAATGTGACGATCAATCCCACTATTCGTTGGTAAAAGAGTAGCCCAAGAGTTGGCGATGACTGGTGATAGCTAGCTGCCTTCTCTCTAGTCTTACACTGCTAAATTAGGGACAGCTAACGCAGATAGCCCTTGCGTAGCTTTGTGCAAAATTCTAAACAAACCAAATCATATTGACAGTAGACGATTACCATTGTAGATTTTTCTACTCTTGTGAGTAGTGATTTATTCTATTAATTTTTTAAAGGCATATTTACACGAAACATCAAGTACAAAACCATCTACCTCAGTAAACAATGGCTGAGTATGAAAACACAACAATTCAGCAGTAAATTGTTGAAAAACATAGTATTCAACTGAATTCTTATACACATACGTAGCTTCAAATTTATTCTCCTTAAATAGGAATAAAAAAGAGATTAGAAAAGGTTGTTTATTTAAAAGGAAAAATTGGGATTTTCAAAAAAATACAGAAAAAAGTTGAATCAGTTTGCAAATATTATATTTTTAAGCTTACAACCAGGGACTCTTAAAAAAAGTAAAGAAACTAGACTTATAATAGTCTATATTATTTTCCTAAGCCACAAATTCGTATTTTAATTCCACTAAAGTTGATTATTACTGTAGACAATGAGAGATAATATGAATTTTTAAATAGTTTTAAGCAGATTTTTGATGAAGTTTATCTGAATCCGTCACGAACCTAAGGTTGTGCACGAAATACAAACGTTATGTCAAGAACAGTTGACTTGCTGTTGAAATTACAGTGATCAGAAAAAGGTCACCCAGAAGAGTTAAAATCCAATCACAAGAGAACAAGAAACTGCGAATCAAAAGGAATTATAAGGACATACTTTATTATTTTCTTTTTAGCCACTTTCTTTGTTTATGGATTGTTTATTGATTCACAGACTTAGATATGATTGATCACACCTTAACCAATGAAAGACAAAAAAAAAGTTGAAGGACATTTGTTGTTGTTTCTTCTAAGTCTGCAAAGTTTTTTTGATATCACGAATGTTGGAAATCTTAAACAATCCAAATAAGAGCAAAATGAAATGGTCTGTAGACTTCCTTTAGGAAGCTTTTTCATTGACATCAAAACAACATTTTGAAAGTTAATTTAGTTTGTCCAAGCAAGATATCAAACTACAAACTTCTGAAAAGTTTAATATAAGGAATTAGGACAATAGATTATTTCTTTTTTCAAGATTGACACCGAAACATAACAATTTCATTACGATAAACTCATGATTTTAGGATTAATGTATTTAAAATACTTAGAAAAGTATTTTATTTTACTAAGAAATAATTCTTGCATTAGAAAACCTAATAGTTCTCTTATAAATTTCTAAAAAAACTCTTTCATTGTAATTTAGAATTCAGTTTTTAGAACGTAAATCTAAGTTTAGAGTCGGTATTATTTGCTAAACGGTTAAAACGTAACATGTTTTATGACTTATATATATATATATATATATATATATTAAACAGTTGTTTTAAGCAGAATTTTCATGATATTTATCTGAACCTGTTACCAACATAAAGTTATGTCGATCACTGCTTTTAAAGCCTAAGAGATATGCTGACTTGCGATTTTTATTAGAATCTCACTTAACCTTCTATTGACTCATTCTTCCCCATAATTATAGTCCGAACTCTTGGTAAAATAGATTCTGCAAGAATCTAAAATGTAATATTTAGTTTTAACCCATTCGTCAAGAAGATTATGACAATGAATTCTCATTCAAATTCAGCTCAAATATCCTCATGTGAATATAGAAAGATAGAAAATGTTTTAGTCAAGAAAAAAATTATATGGAACTGATGTATCTCAATATGGGTGTTAAAATTTTTATTAAAATAAAACAGAAAACAATGTTTTGATCTTCTTAGGTCCTCTTCAAGTTAGCAAAGAGAAAGTTTGCAACTGACCGTTGCCGGACACATACCTTAGGGACAAGAGTATAAACGGGTGCAGGATTGTAGGTGGCGATGCAATTAGTATAGATATAAAGGTGTTCCTTTATATTGGCTTAAATTTGGTTTTAGTTGTCGTACAAGTATGGATTATTTGGTTTTGCGTTTGTTTATATTTGTTTCCCTACTTAGTATCTGGGTGTTTTATATGTTTATGTTGTGTTTATTTGATTTGTAATGTTCAAAAACACGTGCAAGTGTTTTCTTATGTTCTTTAAGTCTGGTTTCCATTTTTCTCCAATATATAAGCCGTGGTAGTTGCTGCATTGTATTTTATAAATGATGTTGATGTTGTGTTTGTCAGCTTAATGTATGGAATTTAGTTTTGTACCTGTTTTTTGAATAAAATTGGTGTTTACTGGAAAGTTCTGTTGCCAGTTGTTTTTCTCCAAATGCTAGTTATTATTTCGCTAAAGTCGGGAATATATGGTATACAGTAGTGTAAGGTTTTGTAGTTTGTTGTATCTTGAGATTTATTATCGTTTGTTTGTTGTTGATCTTGGTGTGTACGTATAATTCAATGGTTTTTGAAGGAAATTTGTTGATGAAGTGTTGTTTTATTTTGTTGAGTTCATCAGGTGAGTTTTGTGGCTTGAGATACATTTTTACTTCAAGTCGAGTTTTCGTCATCACGATATATAACTGGAGTCGCTGTCATGTACTTTGGATCCGTTTCGTACAATACAAATGTGATGGAACGTTGTATTATAGTACATCAACTTCGAAATACATCATTGTGGGGAAGAGACGATCAGCATCAACCTTCAGTTACACTTTCGATACTAGTAGCTCTTCTGAGGAACTCGAAGAATTAACTTATCAAGACATCTGTCCCACATCATTACAAATCTTCCATTGACTTGAACCGTCAAAACAACATATACATGTGGTTTTTCGATATTTTTGTCTCTGCTATCCGTAAAAAAAATGGTGAAACACGACTCATCGCATCCTACTAGTCTATAATTGTCTGTAGTTTTCCATCTTAGCTCCGTTGAGACTTCATTAAATTTAGTACACTGATAAATATTTACAATCTACAATGAAATATGTCTTCCGCTGGTACAGCGGTAAGTTTAAGGATTCACAACGCTAAAATCAGGGGTAGATTCCCCTCGGTGGACTCAGAAGATAGTCTGATGTGGCTTTGCTATAAGAAAACACACACACACAAATAGATATGAAATTGGTCTTGATATAAGAAGTGCAAAATTATTCAGCAAAAACTCGTCAGATTTGACCAAAATTTTGTGAATACCTATAGAAAAAGTTACTTGAACTGTTGACCTTAAAATTTTACTATAGCTTTACGTAAGAATAAAGGTCGACAGGTTTTGATTTTTTGTCAGTTAGTTTAAAGAGGACAGATTTAGAATAGCATAACCATAGAATGAAAGCATAGTGTAGATGTATAAGTATTGGTTAGGCTAAGCAAACTAGATTAACAGTTTCTAGCTCAAGTTTTCAAAAGAATCAAGGTGAACGATTATTATTCATTATTCATTGTCAACTTGTAGGCACAAACTCGCTAAGCTTTATTAGCATCACCTAACTAAAAAGTATTTAGTGTGTCATGATATTAACTTAAGCAATTAGCGTGAATAATTATGCTCGATACGGCTGTACCGAGCGCATGCGGGGATGACAAGAAACTGTTACTACAAAGGAAGTTATTAACACTGTTTTAGACAGGAAAAACTACCGCCTCATATTTCAAAGAATCTGGTTCGTTCTGTAAACTATAGCTCTGTTCCAAACAACAGGGTTGCGATCCTAAGCCTAATGTTGAAAACTATCGAGTTTCACACTTTCGCACTTGGTCTGGTTTGTTGGTATGTGCTAACAAAAAGTGATGATACCTGATCAAAAAATTTTAGGTGTAAAGAAAAAAGTGTGGCCAAAAGGGATTGAGCATGTGACCTAAAGGAATGAAATAAAAATTGGCGGCGAAACTGGTAGCTAGACTTATAACATTGGTAATAATCTTACAGTAAATATCCATAAATTAGTTAGCTAGGGTTTTGCATTTTTTTTATTCTCCATCATTCATTAAGTTGAACAAAAAAAAACGGTCTGATTAACTAATCATCATTATATATATTTATAATACTTCTTTTAATTGCCCATTGAAATTTTAGTTAAATAGTTTCAAATGTTGGCACATTTTCTGCTATATAAAAGTCTATCACTTAAGGAGGGAACTCCCAGGACCAAATCAGTCATGGTGTCATGTATGTGACACCACATAAAATCGTCTTCCACATTGCAGTTAGTTCCTTTAACCATTACTTTTACGTGAACTTTACAGAGAAAATGAATGATTTCACCAAACGTTTTCTAGTCAATTCTTTACATTGAGTTTTGTAACAGAAAAAACAAATTTAGTTTTTTAAAGTAATATCTTCGTATATGTACAATATTTTAAATACTTAATAAGTTAGACTAGCACACACAATATTAATAAGTTTGCTTCTCAGGCACGGCATGACCAGGTGTTTAAGGCACTGGGCTTGTAATCGCGGGTTCGAACCCCAGTCACACCAAATATTCTCGTCCTTTTAGCCATGGGGGCGTTATAATGTGACGATCAATCCCACTATTCGTTGGTAAAAGAGTGGCCCAAGAGTTGAATGTGGGTGGTGATGCCTTTCCTATAGTCTTACACTGCTAAATTAGGGACGACTAGCGCAAATAGCCCTCGTGTAGTTTCGCGCCAAATTCCAAAAGAACAAAAAGAAACTGTGCTTCTCTTGCAATTTTAGAAATATCAGCAAAATATATATTTAGAGATATACTGCAATAATAGTAGTAATACTGTTAAATACACACTATCAGTTTCATTATGATACAAATGTTTTTTCATATATATTATCCATATATTCTGATATAATATTTTTAGTTGGTTACATGCAAAATATATGTGTCAAATAAATTCACCTTCGTTCATAGAATGTGGATTATTGTGTATCTTATTATAGTTAACTTGATATAACTCGCTGTAATCATCGCATGAACGTGGGCTGCTTCAAACTTTGATATAAATGTTGACTTTCCACTGTAACCATTACGTTATTGATTGTAATGTACGTCTCATTTTTTGCCAAGTAATTACATTCATGGAGGCCTGATTCATGTAAATTGCACCTTTTTTTTGTTTCCTTCTTACACCTGGACACTACTAATCCAGGCCTGCAAATCTAAGCTTCATAAATGTTATTTTGGTTTAAATAACGGATTTTCCAAATTCAGCTACGTATATTTTGAAAATAATGTTCGTTTTCTATTATCACCTAAGGATTTTTTTTTACAAATCAAGAAAAAACTCTTACTTAGATCGCATTATTATTTTGTTTACCACGATAAATATTTTTATCGTTATGTTTTTAAACAACCATTAAAACAAGCTGAAGAAAAGTGAAGAACATTTCATGTCAAACGAATATATATCCTAATTCCTCCTGATTCTTTCGTGTGTGTGAAATTACACCTTTTAGTCTCAAAACGTGTTATGGTATTTCTTTTATTTATTGCATTATGAAAAATCTGTACTTGCTGGAGAAAAATGAGTATCATTTTCGGATTTAGCAGAAATTACGGTAGAACATGTAAAAATGTCAAAACATTAAAACGTGTAATTTACATACTTAACTGTCGTTAGGTATCTATATGTTAATAGATGCACAGGAAGTTTCTATAAGTAGTAATTCTAGAAAGATGTGTATCACATTTCTTCTAAGTCTGTGCTTTAGTCAGTGTATTAAATTTATATTCAGATGCACATGGTCACTCCAGTAAAATATTCGTATTTAAGGGGGTACTTAAGAAGTAGCTAAATTTATCTTTTCTGTTCAAAACTGACCTGCAACGGTAATCTATTGTAATAGCAACACTAATATTACTGATTTATGTGTGAAATAAGTATGGGTTTTGTGTTGGCTCAGCGCTATGTCTGGTTTCAGCTGTGAGCTCAGCACAGTATTCCGTTGTATAGCTTTGTGTTTATCTGTTTGCTTTTCTCTATCTTCGAAGAGGGCTATCTTCGCTAGCCGTATAAGGCTAGACGGAAGGAAGCTACTCATCAACACCCACCACCAACTCTTGGGCTACTCTTTTACCAACGAATTTTGGGATTGACCATCACATTATATCGTCCCGACGGCTGAAAGGACGAGCATATTTGGTGTGACTGGGATTCGAACCCGCGACCGACGAATTACGAGTCGAACGCCGTAACCCACTTGGCCATGCTGGGCCAAGCTTTGTGCCAGACAACAAACAAACAAACTTTGATGTTCTTATTTGTTGTGTGAGTAGTAATTACACAGCTGAATTTAACCAGTTTAATAAATTCATTTTTTAAAATAAAACTTAAAGATAATACGCTAGTATGTAAATTCCATGAAAACTTTTGGACCTATAAAACCTAACTTTAATCATGGAATAAAGTGTAAACCACAATATCTGCTTTGATTTAATGTTATTAGTATACATTGTTATATACTGAAATGAATGTTCTTGAACTTTAAATAATCTAAATCCCTAAATCCCCGTTTCAAATCGTTAATTATTTTGTTTAATCATTTGATGACATCATCAAATTACTCAGAAGATGTCACTGTATTTGTTTATATCTTAGCGAAAAACGTTGGATCAAACTTAGCAAAATGGTTTACTTTTGAATTTTGCGCAAAGTTACACGAGGGCTATCTGCACTAGCCGTCCCTAATTTAGCAGTGTAACACTAGAGGAAAGTCATCCCCACCCACCGCCAACTTTGGGATACTTCTTATCAACAACTAGTGAACTGACCGTCATATAGTAACGCCCCCCAATGCTGAAACAACTTACATATTTGGTTGGAAGGAAATTCGAGCTCGTGACCCTTAGATTGCGAGTCAAGTGCACTAACCACCTGGCCATGCCGGGCCCTATCAGAGCGAAGAGAATAGATTTCATCTCGTAACGTTCGTCAGTATAGCTTTGTGCTTAAATATAAAACTAAAAACTCGTCAGTATAGTCCTATGAATTCTGTATCGCAATAAGCTTAGCGGGAATTCGAAAAATTCACTAATTTTACAGTAATATCCGATAGGAGCGTACTTTGCGAAGTGTAAATTAACAAAAATATCTAATAAAAGAAACTCCTCATTAGCAAATTGCTTGAAAGAAATAGTAATGTTAATTATCGGAATCACGCCCACTTAACAACGGAAGGAAGATCCTATCAAAGTTCCCGTCCGGCCACTACTTGTAAATATCAGAATTAGTCACGTAAAGCCCACTCAGATGAAAGTCAATTGACTCTTAAAGACGCACAAATCTCTAATTTCTCCAGTGTTCCTTAAACTAATAGAACTTAGAGTAATCCGAAATTTGGCAGAAAATCATGAAGGCGTATAAAGGCGTACAGTAATGTCACAACTTACTTCAGGAGGGCTTTTGACCTTTAATAACGTTTGTTTTAGTTTAACATATTCAAATAGTTGTTTGTTCTTTCACAATAAACACATATAATATCTCTAAACACATAAATGTTTCAAAATAGCTTTTATATTAAACATCAATTACAATGGTGTATTTTAAACAATAAAAATAGCATTCATATAATTCTTCAAGTGATGTTCTCAAACAGACAATTGAATTTATATTTTCTACCTTAACAAGCATAGAATATTACTATTGTTGATGGTAGTAATTTTTATCGTCATTTCAGTGTTTGTCAAGAACATTGCTGGTTCTTAGTAAATATCTATTAAACACACGATCTATTAATAATTTTAAAGAACGGTATTCGACATTAACCGATTATTGCATATATTATAATATAATGTGTTGAGCCCGATAAGTATCCCTACCAGGTTTAAGAGCAAATATTTTCACCAGTAAACATAAATTAGTGTAGAATTATACCTGTTATTTTGATATATTGTCGTGAAAAATTTTACAGAATATAGTCTCGTACATATTTTTAACTCTTTCAGTAATAGAAGGACCAAAGCATGTAAATACTAAGTATATAAATTATTTATAGTAAACATTATTGAATAGTGCGTCATAGATTGTAATTAAAAAATTTGCTTAAAAAAAGTGAAAAGTGTATTCAACTATACATGTTCAAATTAACCTAATGTCTTTTTATATAAAAACGTTTTAAAGAGACTTGTTCTTTTTTTGGGGGAAGGGGTAAACTGAATGTTTCTTGTCCTGTTTCGTGAAAGATGTACTTAAATATTTCAAAGCGTCACCCTCCCAATTTTAAAATCTTAGGATTAACATACGCGATCAGCGTTTCAGCTTTTGTAGTTGTTGCACATTATTGAAGTCCCCCGCTGGGGCAGCGGCAAGTCTTCGAATTTACATTGCTAAAATTATGAGTTCGATTCCTCTCGGTGGACACAACAGATACCCCGATGTAGCTTTTCCATAAGAAAACACAAACACACATTATTGAGATTATGAAATGTATGAAATATAATTAAAGGCAAATAAAGTATATAAGATATTCCTAAACAAGTTCCCCGCTAGTGCAGCGTTAAGTCTACGGATTTACAACGCTAAGATCAGGGCTCGATTCTCCTCGGTAGGCTCAGCAGATAGCGCGATGTGGCTTTGCTATAAGAAAAAAAACACACACATTTCTAAACAAATATAAAATAAAAGTAGGTCTTGTATTCCTAAGAAGAATGGATGTTATAAGTATTAGGCCTCTTATACATAAAATTAGTTTTTCGGCCGCTACTGTATTTATTTTAACACAATCGATTGAGCGAAATGCGTCGTCGGCATTACATAGGGCGGATGGATTCTATTATTATAATATTTTTTTAATTTTGAAAATTCCCAACAAATTAGAGGAAAAATGTTGCGCTTGAAAAATATAGTTATATAATATAATTCTATAAAGAAAGAATATAAAAGTCTTATAGAGAAGAGAAAACAAAACCCCAGCACCGGAGTACAAATCATTAGCTGTAGTTTGCCCTGGTGTTTTGAGGTATCGACGAAAGTAAGACCAAAATTGCATTAGAGATACACCGTCTATCTAGTTTAACCTCAATTTCACCGGCCTAACATGCTTAGAAGAAAACAGAAAAGGAGTAAGTGTGGTACTATAGGCCAGAATGTTCAATATCTTTACAACCTATCACTATTTACGTTCAGATGTAGAAAGGTGACTTCTCGAGAAAAATAAATATATAAAATTAAATGAAGATAAAAATAAGAAGCAAATAAATACAGCACAACAGATCAATGTGGGAGACAACAAACTGTCATTGAAGTTAGCATTCCAGCCCTCTTCCGTTTGGACTACTAGTGTAGCTGTTACTATACTAAGCCTAATCTTTACTGTTAGTACAGCTCCCGTACTCCATCTTCACATAGGTCTTCAATGGGTATACCTACTATTTTTTAATAAATGTGCTTATCAAGGAAACTTTTAATTTACACAAATAATATAAAATAAATGAAAAAATGTGCTTCATAAGGTATACAAAGAACTGAGATATCTCTGTAGCAACAGGACAACAAATATCGTATAAAGAACTAAGATGTCTCTGTAGCAACAGGACAACAAATATCGTATAAAGAACTAAGATGTCTCTGAAGCAGCAGGCCAACAAATATCGTATAAAAAACTAAGATGTCTCTGTAGCAGCAGGACAACAAATATCGTATAAAGAACTAAGATGTCTCTATAGCAGCAGGACAACAAATACCCTATAAAGAAATAAGATGTCTCTGTAGCAGCAGGACAACAAATACCGTATAAAGAACTAAGATGTCTCTGTAGCAGCAGAATAACAAATATCGTATAAAGAATTAAGATATCTTTGTAGCAGCAGGACAACAAATATCGTATAAAGAATTAAAATATCTCTGTAGCAGCAGAACAACAAATATCGATTGTTTGAAAATATTCCCCATCTCATAGTGATGTTTTGTCCTATTTTGTAATCAGTTTCATCACACACTGACGATTTTGTTTTGTTTCACTTTATTTTAGCAAAATAAGCAGGCTTGTTTGTTTGGAATTAAGCTCAAAGGCTACACCATGAGCTATGTGTGCTCTGCCACCACGAATATCGAAACTTGGTGTCTAGCGGTGGGAGTCCGCTGGGATACTACTGTACAACTGGGGTAATAAGCAATCTAAAAATTTGCAGTTACGTACAGACACAAATACACACGATTATACGTATATATAACTACATATTTTTGTATAACAGTCAATCCTATTAGTTGTATAAGAACATTATTTTACTAGAGTTAAGAAAAGTAATCTAATTTATATAGTGTTGCCAATAAGTGTTTGATTTTTGCAAATGAAGTAGTTTAAATTCACTCACTTCCACCCTGATGATTTCTAGCGCAAAAACCGTTGTCCGTTGTGTAGTTCTACGTTTAACAACAAACCGATGCAAGCAAACTTAGTAAAGTTAATAAATTAATGTAGTTGTTTTTAAACCTTCCCAACTTACAGTTGTTATTCGTGTTCTTGAATAAAAACAAACTTATTTTAACCAATATATTTTGGCATAGCATTCTACATATCGTCGAAATTGTTTGAGTTATATAACACTACCAGAACATTGTTAGATATAATGCGATAAGTGCGCAAATAAAGCAAATGTTTCAGACAGTAGTGATATTAGCTTGTTTTTTTAAAACCCGAATGGAGAAGTTCATAACAACTGTTAACAATTTCTTTTGTAGCGTTTTTTTATTTCGAAATTTTGCACAAAGCTAGACTAGAAAGGAAACGGCAGTTCGTCAAGAGTATTCATTGCTAACCTTTGTGCTGCTTTTGCCTGATCAAAGTTCACAGGTGGCGCAGCTGTAAGTCTGAAGGCTAACAACACAGGAGTACTACACATGCAGCTCATTGTTTACCTTTGCACTGAACAACAAGGCCCCAAATACACCCAAATAAACAAACTGTCTGATCCCATCCAACCGACTCGCAAATCAAACACGAAATTTGAGTGCCACTATTAGAGCGCATCTGAGGTCGAATCGAGGCACGAGTCACTCAAGGCTGTTTGCAGCCTTGCAAGTCACTATTTTAACCTCCCTCACCTGAAACCACACCATCTTTCACTCAAAATTCACGCGAGGGAAATAAAACAACACAATGATACAACACATTAAAATCTTACACATCAACTGCCAAGGAAATCTTAAAGACAAAAGGTTAGAAATATACAACATAAACAAACATATAAACGCCAACATAATCATCATTTCAGAAACACTTTGCACAGAGAAACAAAACACCACAATCCCAGATTCATCTCACACAACATACCTCACTCAGAAAACAACAGAGGTATAATAACTTACTTTAGTACAAAAATATCGCATCTAATCTCGATAGAAGATTCATTTAAATCTGACATTAATGAGACCATTTTTTGTAATATACACTTTAACAACCGGCTAACTATTCCGATTCTAGCCATATATTGCTCACCAACCAAAAATATCGACATTAACTTCCTTCAAAAAATGTGTTAATCGTAAACCCAAACCAATTATTATTGAGACTTTAATTCACCGCACACAGAATTAAGGGGTAACAGAGACACACGCAGAGGATCCTGCATAAAAAATTTTATTTCTAGCAATAAAATGCACTTAATTAATGACAATACACCTACACACTTCTCAGCCGCTAACGGCTCATATGATGTACTCGATTTCATCATCGCACCCAACTTTACAAAAGTGCAGAACGCATTTTTTAGCAAAGAGTTTTGAGTCACAAAATCTTATATTCAGAGGGACGAAATTTTTTATTCAGTTGTATATTTTGTTTATCAAATGAATATAATAATTCACTTTTCAAGGTTTGATGTGAAATCATTACGAATTGCAAAGATCCTATTGCAATCAAGTGGATTCACTTTTCGAGATGGGATTTTTTTTAGTATATTTGCGAAATACTATAATAGCTGCTTAGTGATTCACGATTTTTTTAAATTCCTTGTGTGTGAGAGAAGCTAATGATCCTTAAACAAAGCAACAAAAAATGATGGCTTTGGTTTGGTTTCTTGTAGTTAAACACAAAGCCAGACAATGGGACCACCACTGCAACATACCACTGTGCTACTGGAGGGGGAATGCAAATTATGGCAATAATGACACATTGTTAATAATGTAGATGTCCGGAATAAACTGACATGGGAATATTATGTACTATCGACACTGATTCACCAAGTGTTATTATTTTATATATTAAACTATGAGATATATCTATATATCATTAAACTATGATATATATCTAATTAAAGGATATAACACGAAAACTTCAGTTAAAATTCGTTTATTAAATATCCAAAATTCATCCATTATAATGAAAGTTTATGTGTCGTAAAGAAAACTCTATATACAATTTTTTCAAGGGAGAGACTAAGGTAGGAGTGACTTTCTAATGTCATGCAGCAGTGTTATTACCATTACTTTCATTTAATATTTGGCATCTTTATAATCTGATAGGTAGGAGTGGCGTCTTACCCCACACTAAAGATGTAATTTTCTGCTATAGACCTTGCTCATTGTGTAAACCCTTTTCTCATGTTAATGAACAGATACTTTAAATTTGAATGCGCTTTTCATCCAATTAAATTAAGTTTCAAGAAAAGACAGTTTTTAAATGAACCCTGTTCTATTTTAAATATTATATTTACCTGAAGAAGATTGGCTACAAACTTTTTTCTTTGGTAAATTCACGTCTTGTGTTTTTGAGATGTTTTGTTTATATTCTTAGACAAAATGGGCACCTGTGGTTTTCTCAAGTTAAACTGATTTCCGCAAACGATCGGTAGGATAAATTATAAAGAAATTCGGATTTGAAACTAGCCGAGACTGGAAATAATGTGTTATATACAAAATTAAACGTTTTCTTTTTATGAAAATCAAGACACAGAGGGCGTACTTGATAATCACCTGCAACTAGGTTTGTGAATTGTTCAAATACTTTCGCTTTCTTCTCTCAAGATTTCTCATCAATTAACTTACCCGAGATCCTGTGTAGACTGTTTAAATCTAACGTTTCTTAGTTAATTGATGGCTCGACATGGCCAGGTGGTTAAGGCACTCTATTTGTAATCTGAGGGTCGCAGGATTGAAACATCGTTACGCCAAACATGCTCCCACTTTCAGTGGATGGTGATGACTAGCTGCCTTCCATCTAGTCTTACACTGGTAACTTATGGCCGGCTAGCGCAGATAGTTCTCGAGTAGCTCTGTGCGAAATTCAAAAACAATCTTATTTAAAGGGAAAAGTCGCATCTTATTCATATAATGGTCATTTTTATTCAACAATAAAGAACACTGGCAACTGGAATGAAGTCAGTCGGGCAGTTTTTGGACAACATGTCATATGAAAACTGCATAGATTCAGGATGAATGAAATTTTAGAAAATTTGTACATTAAAATAAGAAGGTGGAAAAATATTTGGTATGTTTGCATACCACACCACCAGATGGAGTAAAACAGCTTTACTATCTCATAAAATTTGTAATTAAACAAATGCTAATTAACAAAACACACTTAAATCAAGTTAATTATCATTTAAATACTCCCATCAGGAAATGAGAGGGTAGTATATCATGTACAAGTTGCAATTTATTTAAAACAATGGTTTCAAAAAACGTTGGTTCCAGTGTGGGACAATGATGAACATTGTGGCTGAAACATATGTCATTTTTGTGGTGTAAGACGGCCCAATGGGTATGTGTGTACCAAACTTTAAGTCACTTGTCGTAAAGCCATCACGCGTTGTAAAAATAGCGGTGAACTTGAACATTATTTCTTTTACAACATGTTCAACTGTCTGTAATTCCTCATTGTTTGAAATCACCAAAGTGAAATTCTCTGAAATATCTTATTCGTATTCATAAAACAATTTAAGGTGTTTAAATTAAGTTAAATCTATTTAGGAACAAAACATTTAAGCCGCGCTTTGATCAATCACATTTATTCATGATGTCACCTGAAGAATATTTACACACAATTCGTTTTCTGTGCAGCACGCCACACTTGATGACGTACAAGAGTGGCCAGTTTAAAGGAAAAACGCATTCACCCTCTTTCTAACTTACCCATGTTTTTTTGCACTTTGTCCTAGACTCCTAGACAATAGGTAATTTCTATATGACATTCATTCAGCTTTTCCGCTCCTTGCCAGCAGCTTTTAAATGATAACTTGAGTGACTTTTATTCAGTTTATAAATACAATATTTATTTTAAATTATAGTTGTTATGAGTTACAAGGAGACCATTTTATCCACCGTTATAAATAAAACTACCCCAAGCTATAAGAAGTGAGTTCATTATTTAAATACTTTAAGAAGGTCTATATTCAATATTTATTGTAACTGTAAATAATATTTGTAATAAAATATGGTTAAATTAAAATTATTTTGCTTTTTTATGACATTTATTTTAATTGGAGAAAACAGCATTCAAGGTTAAGGTGGGTATTAACCCACCAGTACGAAATTATGGCAAACAATCAGAAGATGTGTTAAAGGCGTTGCACAAATATGGCAAATACCAGTATGAGAATGTAACTGTAAATAACGAATGCTGTTATTAGTGATTATATTAGATGTCTACACGTAAATAAGAATACAGCCGCTAACACATGTCATTTGATAACGTTAATCTGGAAATAGTTAAACGTACAATCCAACAGCAGCTTTGACATTCTTGTAACATTTTCAATACATTAGGACCTTGTTAATTTCAATTAAATATTGTGTGTACCATCATTTGAGTTCAAATGTAGTTTAACTCAAAATTTAGGTAGAGTAGACATGTTAGGTTTGAGACCCTTAATGAACTGCAAGGAACGACTTTTCAGCATCTACACTAAAAACCTATATGTAAAAACAGAAAAATCATCTCATTTTCTTTTAACAGGCAGTTATAATCCATTTAAAGGTTACAAACCAATGGTTTCAGATACTTGTACGCTAACCTATGTAGAGGTCTTTCTACTTTAATACTTCTAAAAATATTTTGGATAATTTGAACATGAATAAACTACTTATGTAAAATTGGACCTTGTTGCATAAACCTAGCTTTGTGAAATTACTTGTATTATAGTATTAGTTCGATGTTTTGTGGCCCAACTTTAATAATTGATCAGCCATTAAAGCTATCCAAGCATTGTGATGTTGCTAATGGTAGGACAAATAGGATTTTATATTTATAAAACTATGAAGAAGTTATAATTTCATCTCATAGATCACATTTTGAATAATGTGTTCAGTCTTGTACTCCTTACCTTAGGAAAGACATTTATTTGTCGAAATGATTTCAGAGAAGGGTTAATAGACTTGTGCCTGAGATGGAACGGTTTTCATTTAGTGAGAAGTTTAATTCTCACTACTTGTTTTCTTTTGAAAAATGAATATTCAGGGTAGAATTTGATTGAAGTGTTTAAGGTTGTAAAGGAAATGTACAGTGTGATACATCGTATTTTTTCATACTTAACAGTGAGAACAGTGAAACTTTTGTTTTGTTTTGAATTTCACGCAAAGCTACACCAGGGATATCTTCGCTAACCGTCCCTATTTTGACAATGTAAGACGAGAAGGAAGGCAGTTTGTCATCACAACCCAACACCAACTCTTGGACTACTCTTTTACCAACGAATGATGGGATTGACCGTCACATTATAACGCCCCCACGGCTGAAAGGGGATTCGAACCTCCTACCCTCAGATTGCGAGTCGTGTGGTATGATCACCTGACCATACTGGGCCAACAGTGGAACACAAATATGTTTTGACATTGTAGAAGTCAACTTCAGCTAAGACAGTTTTAGTTTTATAATAGAATGATTGACCTTTGCAATAGGTCGATTTTGGATGTTGTGGAGGCAATAAACTTAAGTGAGTTTAAGATACAGCTTGATAAGTATATAAATGATAAAATCTAGGATTAAGTTATTTAAATTTATTTATTAAAAATGTTACTTTAATTTAGAATATAGAACAGCTTAGACGGAACAATTATGTTAACAACAAACAAACAAAGCAAAAGCAAAACGATAAAGCTACGGACGCTTAACATTTCGTCCAAAATGGTAACAAACTAATGAATTTCTGTCTTCAGTTAAACTAAGTGTTGTTTGTTTGTTTTGAATTTCGCGCAAAGCTACACGAGGGCTATCTGCGCTAGCCGTCCCTAATTTAGTAGTGTAAGACTAAAGGGAAGGAGGCTACCCATCACCACCCATCGCCAACTCTTGGGCTATTCTTTTACCAACAAATAGTAGAATTGACTG
The DNA here is from genome assembly GCF_004210375.1 of Tachypleus tridentatus. Lineage (NCBI taxonomy): Eukaryota > Metazoa > Arthropoda > Merostomata > Xiphosura > Limulidae > Tachypleus > Tachypleus tridentatus. The sequence goes on along the minus strand of NC_134825.1, from coordinate 44,482,905 downwards.
TCACATTATAACGCCCCCACGTCTGAAAGAGCGAGTATGTTTGGTGCGACGGGGATTCGAACCTGCGACCCTAATATTACGAATCGAGTACCTTAACCACCTGGCCATGCTACGCCTTAAAGTAAGTATCACTTGAGATTTGCGCTGTTAATCTTGACGAGTATCTTATCTTCTGTGTTCATGGTCAAATGATGATTTTCATTGAAGGAATTTTCGGTTAAATTTTTGTATTAAATTATTAAAAAATAATAGCAATTACTATGAAACAAGGAAATAATTGCGAAATAACTTTTAAACACTACATAAAGTATAATGTATATCTCGACCTTATCAAAAAATGTCATAATGTGGAAACTGGAGCGTATCATGGAAGATACGAAAGTGGTATTTATGCTTTTATGGAGGCACGATCAAATCTACTTGTTTTAAAATAATAATAAAGTAAGGCTTAGAACTACGCATTCTTTTCGTGTCGTACTATATCTACATGCTTAAGTTACTGTAAGTTTATTCGATATTTCAGAAAAATGCCGTGGCCAGCTTAGATCGCTTAACGACGTACTGCAAGGTTAAAAATACTACCAGATTTCTTTCCCTCGAGCGTGGGTTAACTGTAGAACGCCCACATGGTGGTGATTGTCATGTTTCATCAGAGCAACTCTGGTAACTGTAAACGTTTCTTCCAGAGCAGGAAAGCTCATAATTCTTTAATCCCAAAGTGGTAAGTAAGAAGAAAACACTTTTCCTTGCAAAGAACATCCATTCATTCCTACACATAGAAATGTTTCGTGTCATGGCTATCAACTTGTCAGACGAAACGATGAGTATTATAACTTTGGAAATCCTTTTTTTTTTTTTTTTTATACGGTAAAGAGAAAATTATTGTTGATACTTTCAGTAGTGGGTAAGTCACCAGTGCAAGTAAAGCTATAATAATTAAAAGAAAGAAAAACGTCACTGAGTCATTTTCATAACAGAAACTAACCAGGTTCAGTGACCTTTGGCCCGGCATGGCCATGTGGTTAAGCCACTCGACTCGTAATCCGAGAGTTGCGATTTCGAATCCCTGTCACACCAAACATGCTCACCCTGTCAGCCATGTGGGCGTTGTAAGGGTCTGGTCAATCCCATTATTCGTTGGTAAGAAAGTATCCCAAGAGTTGGCGGTGGGTGGTGATGACTAGCTGCCTTCCCTCTAGTTTTACACTGCTAAATTAGAAACGGCTAGCGCAGATAGCTCTCGTGAAGCTTTGCGCGAAATTTAAAACAAACCAGTGACATTTAGTTATTGTATTGCAGTCTGAAAGACTAACCACGACTTACAAGTTGATTTAACTGTCCTTTGTTCCGGGTTATGAACTTGACAAAAAGAGGGAGTAGGTGGATACTATGATAAATAGTATAAAAATACTAAAATGTACAACATATAATTGTAATATAACATATTATTACAGTATTCATTACTACCTTACCAATAGTTTTGTACAAACTTTAAGAACTCACTATATCTATATACTTAAAACGTGGTATTAGGCAGTTGGTAGCACTGCCTATGTAGAGATGGCTCGTATTGTTCATCGAAATAGTATTTTAAATATCACCTAAATTGGTTGATCAGAACTTTACAATATTATACAGTTTCCTTTTATAACAATATCTGTGTAATGACTGAGCCACACGTTCTGTGAATGTCTGTAAATATAGCAAAAAGGTTGAATGTCATGTTACTCTTCCTTCTGTTCCGTTTTTATTACATGATAATTAAAAACCAAAACAATGGTGTCAACCAACTTCACTGAGGTGACACAGCTTTAAAAGTAATATCCGATTTTATAATTATCATTAATAACTAGCACTAATTAAAAATACTTTTAATGTAAACGCTATTATCATTATTCCTTGAAGTTTGCTTTTTTACAGAAATTTTGTGTTCCTTTAATAACTTGAGAAGAAAGGGAAGCAGGAATTACTAACCTTTAATAGATAAACAATAAATATTACAGTTGAAACTTTATTGTTTTTAGAACTTGGTTATAATTACAACCTTCCTATTTCTGTTGAAACACTGAATTTAGAAACAAGAAAATAAATAAAAAACACTTTTCAAAAAGGAAGTGAATGTAGGAACGGTTAATATCGATCTTTCAAAAACAATGGAAACTTGATATTAGTGATGGTTCGTTTTAGAATTTTGCGTAAAGCTACACGAGGGCTATCTGCGCTAGCCGTCCCTAATTTAGCAGTGTAAGACTAGAGGGAAGGCAGCTAGTCATCACCACCCACCGCCAACTCTTGGGCTACTCTTTTACCAACGAACAGTGGGATTGACCGTCACATTATAATGCCCCCACGGCTGAAAAGGCGAGCATGTTTGGTGCGACGGGGATGCGAACCCGCGACCCTCAGGTTACGAGTCACACGCCTTAACCCACCTGGCCATGCCGGGCCTATTAGTGATGGTATTTGCATCATTCCTATATAATAACACAAACAGGGATTAACGTATAACGTATATATTTTACCATTCAATCTCAACAGAGTTTATCCTGTTTCGTCTGTTAATATTATACTACACTATGTGTCTCTGCTATTATGTAGGGATGATGCAAATGCCATCCCTACTATCGTGGTTGCATTGGTTTTGAAAGATTGATGTTAGCCGTTTCTTCACTTGCTTCACTTTTAGAAAAAATTATCTTTACTTTTACACCGTATGATTGTAAGGGTGGTTTTGTATGAAGAGGTAGCAGGTAATGTAGTGACACCAATTGTGCTTCTTGTTACTCCCTTTCAACACCCAACTCTTGATATACTTCGATACCGTTTTACGTGATTATTTAACTGACGGTCATTGGCCACAGAAGTGTCTTATGGAGGAAGTTGAAACATCACGGGTAAAAAGTGGGTATAAGTCAAGAACGGCTCTCATGCGAACCGAACTGTGGCTGTTGGAGTAGAAATTTCAGCTGATTTTATGTATTATTACAGTAGTGAAGGTCATTTTTTCGTTTCATTTCTCAATAGGTGGTGCTAGCCCGCACTCAGAGATATATACGATGTTTGTGTGCTCTCTCATCACACTTTATGTCGATATACGAACGTGACGTCATCTATGAATATAACTGACGTTAACTAAAAAGTTGTCGAATTTTCACACAGTTAACTCGAGATGTTCCTGAAAGAGGCGTTTTTCAAGTGATTTACTGGAGAAAAGATAGCTATTTAACACTGTCCACCTCCAAGTCGTGTGCAACTCTTTAGAACGAATACTGGGATTGAATATAATGTTATAACTCCCCAGCTGTTGATAAAACAGCTCAGCGACAGATTTCGATCTTGCGACAGGCAGATCGTGATTCAAGCACCCTAGCTATCAAACCATAAAAGCATGAAAACAAAAGAAAACAAACTTCTATAACCATACAAACCGAAAGCAACAAGCACGGATGCATAGTACAATATATATTTACCAGGTGACGGTAAAATCAAGACTTTAAAAGATGCTGAACAGTTTGCCTCTACACACATGCACGCAATTCATCTAGTAAATTAACTGTACAAATTATAGAATATCATACTTAAAATCATTTTGAAGTACAACTATTTAATGTAGGCTAATGAAATATTGTACGTAAATATTGCTAAATAAGGTTAACGTTTAGACAGAATGCTTCTTTAGGACATTTGACCAAGTGAAAGTCAACTGAGGTAAATGTTGACCTTCGCGTTTTTCATTTTACAGAATTTTAAAATATTTTATTTTTGTTTTCTCAAATAGTTAACACTTTGTAAGTAATTTCTGTGTTATCGATATTGCGTAACTAACAAGCAATAATGTGTTATCAAGTGTTGTCTAATTTTCAATAATCATCATAGTAGGACGGCATACTATATTCGCCATTCCCATTCTACATCTAAAAAAGGTTTAAAAATTCATGAATTTTTTGTATAATATTTGCTCTTGTGGGTATTACAATGATTAACCTAACACGCAATTATGTGGCTTTCGTAATAATATAGATTCGAGAAAGAATAATGTTTTATGTATGTTTTTTTCTATAGCAAAGCCACATCGGGCCATCTGCTGAGCCCACCGAGGAGAATCGAACCCCTGATTTTAGAAAGAATAATAAGTGAAGGAAAAGTACGGTGATTTGTTGCAGAAGAAATGAAAAAGTCCTGACAAGGTGTGAAGTTGATATAAAAATGAAACATTTTAGTCACTGAAGAACGAAGCACCTTACGGTAGATGTTTGCGCTTCATTATATTAGAATAATTTATTTTTTAAAATGTTCACGTAAAGTTACGCCTGCTGTGCCTAATACTGCATTGACAGGCTACAAAGAATGCAGGTAGTTTACAGCACTCACTGACACAAGTCCTCAACTCTTTAGTTCCGCTAGTTACTCTAACCACTTGTCAAAATTTTCATGTGAAAAAAACAACAAATAAATATTTAATAAAAAGAGAACAGAAACAAATGTTATTTTGCATATAAACTGTTTGATTGTCATGCTCTGAGTTAGAAAAGATAGAGAATATGTGGAGTTAGAGTTGTTAACAATTCTTATTGGAAACTATTAAGTTAACCGCTCATCTTGATTGGCAGAGGACTTCTCAAACTACAGGATAAAAATTTGACTATTATAGGAAAGCTGTTGTCAGACAAATGGCCGTCCCATGACCCTGAGATAAAAGACTGAAGACAAGTATTGTATGTAAGAAGAAGTAGTTAGAGTTACTAAAAGTGTTTTACTAACAGTGTTTAACGGGTTAAACTTTTAGCTCAGTTGTTAGAACACTCACCTCATATGGTACTGGTCTCGAGATGATCCAATTAAAAGAAATAGTCAGAGAATAATCTGTTTGAAAAAAACAGAAGTGTCATTACCCCACAGTAGCTGAACAATTAGAGCACAAGAAATTGGGAGTGTCTCTTGACTGTCTTAATGTGATCCATAAACACCAGGTAAATTAGCATACAATACACCTACTTGCAATACAATATGCAGCTTTTGTGATAATCCTTTGTTGCAGAAGGTAATATCTTGGGTTGAACATTGAGTGCAACCTCGACTATAATTCACGATCTCCAAATTAGAACTTAGAACAAAACTTTAAAAGTTTGTAAATATGGGATATATACTGTAGGAATGTGAGATATATAGAATTCGGATATGATCTGAATCCTGGCCAGACTAGCTATTTAGGGTGCTCGACTTCCTGTTCGACCAAAAATGCTCACCCTTTCAGCCTTGGGGACGTTATAAGGTAATAGCCAATCCCACCATTCGTTGTTAATAGATTATTCCAAGTGTAGGTGATTGGCGATGATGACTGGCTGCCTTTCTTCTATTTCTTCACTGGTAAGTTATACAGGGCTAGCGTAGAAAGTCTTCGTGTAGCTTTGCATGAAATTCAAACCAAAACAAGCACATCACACACTCTATTTAGCAGTTGTCAGCAAGATTTTCTATTTTACACAGAATTCAGTTCATTTTATATTGAAAATATGAAAAGAAAAGTGTAAAAAAATAACCTTGTTTATCATTCATTCACATGACAACAAAAACAGAAATTATAAAATGACATTATTGTAAGATAGCCTTTATGGAATACTTGTACAAATAAATTATAGATTGCATTAAAAATATTTATATCTAATTTTTGTGACTTATCTTTAATAAAAATAACATCTTCCATGATAATTCTGTTATTTTAATAAACTGATTATGGCCAGGTAGTTAGGGAACTCGACTCGTAATTTCCGAGTTAGAATCCTCGTCACACCAAACAAGCTCACTCATTCAGCCGTGGAGGCGTTATAATGTGACAGTCAATCCTACCACTCGTTAGTAAAAGAGTAGCCCAAGAGTTGGCGGTGGGTTGTGATGACTAGCTGCCTTCCCTCTGTCTTACACTGCTAAATTAGGGACGACTAGCGCAGATATCCATCTTGTAGCTTTGCGCGAAATTCAAAACAAACAATCCTTAACAAAGGGGGAAAATAAATCAAAGTTGCAGAAAATGTAACTACATGAACAACAAATAGAAAACTATTGACTACAGATAAAATTAATGTATTTTAAAATATAAACAAATACAAATGGTCGATAAATTACTTAACTTTACAGACGATATTCAAGTATTGGGTGTTGCTAGCTGTGGAGAAGATGCTGCTGATTTACAAAAGGATTTTGTGAGTTGGGTAAATAAATGGCAGATGAGTTTTAGTTAAAATAAATGGAAGATAACTGTGTCAAAATAAAAGAAAATATTTTATATATTATATTATATTAAATATTACATTAGACAGTACAGTATAAAAACTAAAAAAATCATTCTACTCTATAATCAGGCAGGGAAAATTAAAGACAAACCTTTGCTATATCTGCACTACATGAAATACCATTGAAACAAATAAAAAAGAAGTTAGTACGTATAAGGGACAGATGAATTATGTGTTTATAGTTCCGTTAACTAATATGTGGATGTTTTTGTTTTCTTATTGCAAAATTACATCGGGCTACCTGCTGAGTGCACCAAGGATAATCGAACTCCTGATTTTAGCGTTGTAAACCCGAAGATTTACCACTGTCTCACTGGAGGACAGTTATTAACATTTCGATGCATACTAAGTAGTTTTTGTTTTCTCGGTACAGTTTAGAGAACTACTGTGTTAGAAACGCAGTTAGGTCTCTCAACAAGAGTGTCACGTGTACTTTCTAATAGGAAAAAACTGATGTAACCTCAAGCCAAGTGTATAAAAATTGACAGTGGTATTTTTTCCGTGAAAGTCAGGTAATGACCAATGGACATAAGATACGTTATTTTGAAGTGAAAATGACCATTAGTCATGTGGATATTTCATTCACCCTAAGATGAATGGCATTATTGTTTTTCGTATATAGTGTTCTATTATCTCAATCCAGGACAAAACTCACAAGACGAACGACTTGGAGTCTGACATAATTTGGTGTTTAATATGCTTGACTGACAATCTGCAGGTCACAGAATCAAAGTCACAGCTTTGGTGGTAGTGTTTTGTGATGGTAAATAGTGGCGAGTGATATTGCTAGTTACATTCCCTCTAGGCTATAACTCAAAATTAGAGACGACTCGTGAAGATATTTCTCAAATAGATTTACAAAACATTCAAGAAACATAAGAATTTTGCTTTTCAACTAATTTAAAACATGAACCTGATTCCTTAACTTAACATCACGTGTCAGTAAAAGTTCCACACTTTAGACTTGTAACATTGATAGTTGTTTGACGGTGGATTGAAATCATTATCATTTCACTACGTGCAACTCAGCACTCTTTTTTTCTTAGCACCTGACTCATTTCAGAACATAAAAAGTGAGGTTTATTCTCTGAATTACACTTTCTGGTGTGACTCTAGTAATACCTTGGTTTCTGAGAATACTGCACAAGTTGAATTAGCATAGGGGCACGAATAAAAATAAATAAATTATTCCTTGTCTAGAAGAAACTGAGGAATTATCCTTTAAATCGTTTTTATCGAGACTGCAAAAAGATTTTTCTAGTAAGAAAATGACTGAAATATCAAGTTTGTTGTGTTAAAAATACATTTGCCTCCCTGTGGATCAAAAATAAGTCTGAAGCCTTATAATTTTAAAAACCGGGTTTTGATAACCAAGGTGGGCACAGCAGCGATAGCCCCTTGTGTAACTTCGTGTTTCACAATGAACAAACAAGTCAATACAAGTAAAAAAATGAACGAAACTTACTGAAAAACATCTTAAATTACATTAACGTTATAAACTTTGTTTCATTTTCCATTTAATAGAATTAACTATGGTAAGTAAATCATTCAGTGTCATTTCTTACTCTGATCATTTGATATAATGTTAAAGAAAATCGATTAATCTCAGCTATAGCCACATTTTGACATCATCTGTGAACTTAGTAGTTGTTTAATGATTTCTGAAATTTGAGATTCTAAAACAATTTTGTACTTTCCGAGTGAAAAATTTCAACAAGCTGTTTCATGTTTTTAAACCATAACATGAAACTTCTGCTGGTGATGATTGATCATCATCAGCATTATGTCATCGATTAGTATTTTTAATTTTGTAAAAATAAATGAACAGTAAAAAAATAACATTTTAATGATTTATAGACTATTAGTTTATCCATGTCTTGGATCAGTAGCCTACTCAAATCTCGGTTTGTTATTTGTATTAAGTAATAAACTAGAGAAAAATGTTAATCATGATAATATGGAAGTTTCTCGTTATTTCATATTTGATATCATTAATAATACTTCTTTGTTTCCGCTTTATTAACGCAGCAGTTTAAGCTCATTACTCATTCTGAAAGTTTTTAACAAAATCGCATGTTATTATGAAAACAAAAACAAATAAAAATAATGGAGTTTTATCACATATTAACTGTATGAAAAAGAAGTATTTACTTTCGTCGATTTTCTGAATTTTGTTTTACCAAAAAAAGGTTTTAAAACGTTCTTAAAAGTAACATGTTTCTATTAATACAAAAGCTGTAAAATGATATTATAACTTGCAAGACATAAGTAGTTTCTGTGTATCATTGATTGAAAAGAAAAAAAAAAAAAATGTAATAGCACAGGTTAAGAAGTCAACCGTAAACTTAACGGCAGATTATCAGACCTTTAGTTTAGTGCGCCATCTGATGGAGATAAAAACAATTTCTGAATGTTATATAAAATATCATAAAGTATAATAATGATGAAAAGGGAGACATCAATTAAGAATACTGCGAATAATTTAATTTATTTGAGAAACAGGCTTTCACTTGTAATTGAAGTTAATTTTTAATACAACCGTGCTGTTTGTAGATGTTATTATGGAAAACAAAAAAAATAATAAAAAGTATCAGAGTTGACGCCTTAAGTTATGTAACATTCAATGATATTTCAAGTCTAGAGGATGTGTTAATATTAGGCCTAATTACATACTACGTCATATCAACTTAGCCATGTTACAGTACGGGAGCAAATTCATTTGAGGACGTATAAAAGAATTTGCTTAACTTGGAATTTGTTGTGAAACTTTAAGAAGGAAAAGAAAAAAAGAAAGCCAAAGGGGTTTGAAGTAGGGAGAGCTAAGTCTGTTTATAAGACTAATTTAAAGACCCCTCTGTGTGACAGCGGCAATATTAAGGACTTACAACCCTAACATCCTGAGTTTAATTCTCCGCTGTGGTCATAAAGAGATAGCCCAATATGGCTTTGCTTTAAAATAACCAACCATCAATACAAACTCGCTAGTTCGAAACATAAGTAAGTGCAACTTTTTTATTTTGTACAATGTTTTTTATGAGTAACTTTCGCATTCTTTTCCTCTGACTACCATTTTAAAAAGCTATTTTTCTATAATTTTCCAATAAACAGAGATAGTACATTTGAGCACAATTGCGAATTTTGGCAAGTATACTTACAATTTGATCAAATTTATCTAGAAAACAACAATATCTTAATGTGTTATTACATGGCAAAACATATGGTTTCTGTTTGCTGTTATCAAGCTCAAAATTAGACAATGGGCTATCCATATTGCGTCATCACAGCCATTTGTTTCTCATAACGTTATAAATCTTTTCACTTACCGCTGAATCACCATGGGAGTCTGCGGTTTCTGAAAAAACTTGTATGATAGATAAGTATAATATATACAACTTATTTCATTATAACATTACCGACCAAAAACAATTTGGATATACTTTAACAGTTTGCTGTAGTGTTCTCTTTAAACATTTCGTTTGAAAATCGGTATATATATGTATATATATCAGGTTTTTTCAAGATATTGTTTGTTCTTAAACACAAAGCTACATAATGGACTATGCCTATTGTACCCATCACTCGTATCCAAACTCGGTTTTAGTGTTATAAGTCTTCAGATGTATTGTTGATTCAGTGTTCACAAGCGAGTGTAACAGTAGTTAAAAATTAGGGACAGCAAAAGTAAAGAATATTCAAATACAAAAGATACTGAGTAGTCACGTTATTATTTGCGGTCTTTTGAAGTCTTGGTAGAAAAAATAGAAGAATGAAATAAGTTTTCAAAAACATTCTTTATTACTATGATCTCCTGTTGCTCAACTAACGAAAACTATGCAATAATCCTTAGTTTTTTAAAATAATGATTGGTATATTGATGCTAAGTTTATAGTTTATTTTTAGATACACACGTAATACTTATTTCCGGGGTACAAATTTGTTGGCCCGGCATGGCCAGCTGGTTAAGGCACTCGACTTGTAATCTGAAAGGCGCGGGTTCGAATCTCCGTCACACCAAATATGCTCGACCTTTCAGCCGTGGAGCGTTATAATATGAGTGTCAATCTCACTGTTCGCTGGTAAAAGAGTAGCCCAAGAGTTGGCGGTGGGTAGTGATGACTATCCGCCTTCCCTCTAGTCTTACACCTCTAAATTAGAGACGGCTAGCGCAGATAGCCCTTGAGTAGCTTTGCGCGAAATTCAGAACAAACAAACCAAACAAATTTATTCTAAACCCAATTGAACTGTTTAATCCGGAAAAAAGATAATTGGCTAAACACTTTTACATTGATTTTCTCATAACGTTATGGAGCTAAATTCGGGATCTTCCTGAACCTTCTGACAGTCTACCACATTCTACGAATAATCTATAAGAAAGATATGAGATGGTAAAGTAGGAAAACCCAATCCAAGGTTTTTTCTGATAAGAAGAAAATAAAAAGCAAGATAACCAACTCAAACAAGTAAGAAGGAAAGTCAAAACCTGAAGGATGAGTTCAAGAAGGCGTTGTGAATTCTGTACTTGTTAGAATGGCAACATGAGTATTCATTCAAAAAAACCAACAAAACAGTGAAAGCTTTATCATTTGTTTGCATTTATTTTCATGAAATAAAGAAGGAAAAAGCGGCCTAGAAAAGGGTGCACTTTTCCGGAAAATGTAGCAGAAACTGTAGTTTTCAAACGATCATAAAATCTCTAGTATTTATGCCTAAAAATATAGAAACATCCTTGGAAATATTTTTCGCTGTTCTAGTTTAGTACTGAATGCCCTATTATATTGTTCAAATTCTGCAGTTGACGTTCCACAGAAATCGGTAATATAACGGAAATATTTTTCCATCCCGAGGTATGCGTTACGTGTTAAATTCAAAATTGCTTTGAAATGCGGAACAAAGTTTCTTATGAATATAATGGTACTATACGAGCCCAGGATCATTTGATGAAATAAACTATAGCTTTTGTGCTTGTGTGATGACAACCGTGTGAAAAATCTCGGCGTCATATCTTTGGGTCGTTTACGGTTACAGGACGCAGCAAGTGAATTAATTCCAATATCCTCAATGTGGGAAATTCATAACATGTAATGCTTGGTTTATTCTTATACTGAACTGAGCTAATTCTATGAGATAAAAGCATATGTGTGTTTTATATGCAGATTTACGTAAAACCTGGGAAAGGTGTAATAAATCTTAGTGTTGTTTCATTAAGCACATTTTAAAACTTTAACTGTTTTGTATCACGACTGCTAGGGCCATCATATAATCTAAAATAATAATAGTATTTTTAACATTAGCATTTGTGACGTTAAAGCTTCAAAAACGTTGTATTTAACTAGTATATTTTCACTTTGAGTATATAATGGAAGTTAACGAATGTTGTATATTCATAAAACATAATAAACACATTACATTAATTTCATGGTTTTCTCTGTTATGCTTCCTACCCTCTCTACTCTATATGTGGCCTTCTAAAGAACACACAATCCTACAAATACTTCGTCTCTATGGTTAATGTCTGATTTTCATAGAAATTATTTATGAATATATAAATATGACACCCCTTCCTCTTCCATAAATGCGAAATAAAGATGTTTATTGCAGAGTTATAAGTCTTATTTTATCTTTCTTATTGGTTGATTGTTTTGTTTTTGTCAATATAAAAATTCGGAAATGATAAAATCACTACCATTTGAAAACACCTAACGTGAATTGGCTTTAAACAAGAATTCAATATATTCCAATTTGAAGTTCAGTCCGTTGAAACTTATTTGTTCTTATTCCATATGGTGAGTTTTGTCTGGAGATATATATGTGTATACAAGGTCTGTTCAAAAAATACGCGGACTGTTTGAATTGCGCGGCTCCAGTTGGTTCCAGGGAAATCCGCTTGGTGTCTCTAGGTTTGCACAAATCAGCTGATTACGACGCCATTTCCCGATTGCAGATATATTCATTTGTGTATTAGCTACGCGGTTTTAAGTGAAGTGCGATTTTTTCGTTTGGCGGATTTCAGAATGAATGACCTGAAGGAGCAACGACTTGCTGTGAAATTTTGTGTCAAACTTGGAAAATCTGCGACTGAAACTTTTGCTATGCTTAACACGGCTTACGGTGATGTTGCTATGAAGCGTACGGCATGTTTCAAGTGGCATGAACGTTTTAAGGATGGTCGACAGTCCATTGAAGATGATGAGCGTCCTGGACGTCCTTCCACGTCAACTGACGACCCACACGTCGACAAAATCAACACCCTGGTGCGAGCAAATCGACGTCTGACTGTCAGGGAGCTTGCTGAAGAGTGTGGGATATCAGTTGGATCTTGTTAAGAGATTTTGACCGAAAAATTGAAGATGCACCGCGTTGCTGCGAAATTTGTGCCACGCCTGATGACGGACGAACAAAAAAGCCCATCGCGTCCAGGTTTGTCAGGAACTGCTTGATCGTTCAGAAGATGAAAACTTCTTGTGAAGGATCATAACAGGTGATGAATCATGGGTTTATGGTTATGACATTGAAACGAAGGTCCAATCGTCCCAGTGGATGGGTGAAACATCGCCCAAACCCAAAAAAGCTCGCCAAGTTCGATCCAAGGTCAAGGTGATGCTGACAGTTTTCTTCGATGCTAAGGGTGTTGTTCACCACGAGTACCTCCCCGAAGGCTCCACAGTGAACTAGACTTACTACATTGAAGTTCTGAAACGTCTGAGGGACGCCATCCGTCGCAAAAGGCCAGAAATGTGGAGGAGTGACGACTGGTTTTTCCATCACGACAACGCTCCAGCCCATTCAGCCCTCAGAACTCGTGAGTTTTTGGCCAAACACTCGATCACTGTTCTTCCCCACCTCCCCTACTCACCTGACCTTGCTCCTTGCGATTTTTTCTTGTTCCTCAAACTCAAAAGACCCTTGAAAGGAAGAAGATTTGAGACGATTCCCGAGATTAAGGCAAATGCGACGAAGGAGCTGGAGGACATTACAAAAAGAAGCGTACCAGGACTGTTTAAACAAGTGGAAACATCGTTGGGATAAGTGTGTGCGTTGGGGAGGAGAGTACTTTGAAGGGGTCCCAGGCCTGTAACTTCTAAATAAAGTACATTTTGTTTTATGACGTCAGTACGCGTATTTTTTGAACAGCCCTCGTATAAGCAATACTTTATGTATGATTTTTTGCAAATTTATTTTACATTTGTTGCTCAGTTTAAAATCAATCTTGACATATATATATATTTACATATTTAGAATTACTTCAGGAATATTTCAAGAAAATAGTATTTTCCTGTAACCTGACGAAAGGGGAAGTGCTCCATCCCTACTTGTTATAGTTGTATGGCTACATAACTAAAAAAACAAAAAACCGTTTCTCCTGCATGTTGATATACAACTCATGCATGTGAGGGGTTATCTCTACATTAACTGCATTCGTAATATAGTCATTTTTTTTTATTGAAAATGCTTCTACTCGTTTTAATCCTGCGTAACACGTATCCTACATTCATTAGGGAACCAGCAATAAACAAATGTGTGTGGTAAAGAACAATAAAACTCCAACTTCAGGGCATTACATTTATAAAATTTATAAATTGGTAACACGTAAATAATAACGTTCAGTACTTGGTAAAAGAGCTGATATTTACAGTAAGAAGTTAAAATAATGCAGTTTAAAAGAAGTTGTTGTTCAATTAGTTAAAAATTAAATTCAAGTTCAAATAAATATCTAACTTATACACCAGTAATATTGTGATGTATTACTGAAAAGCTATTGAGGATTCGTATACCAAACTGAGACATCTCGCAGGGACATCATCATCAATAATATTACTCAAAACATCTTCTGATCGTCGTACTCACTCTGATAATCAGAAGCATCATCTTGTATTCGTCCTCACTGCCCATTTAGACGTTAAATCCTGCTCAGTTATTTACTGTTGGTCCTCCTATTGTGAGATTCTAATATAACATTGTCTGTCTGAGAAGTACATGCAAGTAAACAAAGGAGTTCACTGGGAGCACACAAGAGAGTTCCTGGTATCTTAATATTACGCATATACAGATTATATAAGATCCACCTTAATGCCACGCATGTATAGATTTTCTAAGCTTCACCTTAATGCCACGCATGTATAGATTCTCTAATCTACACCTTAATACCACGCATGTATAGATTTTCTGATCTACACCTTAATACCACGCATGTATAAATTTTCTGATCTACACCTTAATGCCACGCATGTATAGATTTTCTAAGCTTCACCTTAATGCCACGCATGTATAGATTCTCTAATCTACACCTTAATACCACGCATGTATAGATTTTCTGATCTACACCTTAATACCATGCATGTATAAATTTTCTGATCTACACCTTAATACCACGCATGTATAGATTCTCTAATCTCCACCTTATTGTTACGCATGTATAGATTTTCTAAGCTGCATCTTAATGCCACGCATGTATAGATTTTCTAAGCTGCACGGTACTTTAGGCGTTCAAGTGTTTTTGATAAAATTTTATTATGTAGTGCTTCAGTTCAGTTCGACGACTTAGCAACAATTATTTTACATATCGTAAAACATATTTAATACGTAGACACAGGTTTCAAAGAGGTGTGCTACTATCTCGAACCATTTATTCTTCGTTCAGATACCATTAAATTACGGATTTTTTTGTTTCTTTTTATTTAAAAGATAATTGAGAGAGGAACATAATTGCAATGAATTTACATTCGTCAAAATGACTTGAATTAAAATTAAATAGTTTTTAAAGACTCTGAAGCCAGTTATTTCCAAACGAGTTTTATCTTAAATATCAATTTGTTTACATTAGATAATTATTATTGATTTTTAACCCTCTGATATTTTACCTTTTTAAGTTTTATTTATGCAGACATTATCAAATTAATTTACTTTTTAAAGTCCACCTTCCAAAAATAAAACATATTTTAATAAGAAAAACAGCACAGGAATATAAAAAACAACCTACTATTTAATTTCTAATTGAGGGATCAGAGAAAAATTTATTATAATACTGAAATATTTACTAGCCATGTATCTTACATTGTTTATACAGTTTATTACATAATTTTGTATCTGTTTGTGTTTGTTGTTAGCAGAAAGCTACACAATAAGTTATATATGCCCTATCAACCGTAGATATCAAAACCAGGTTTTCAGCGTTATAAGACAGGCTTAGCCCACGAGTGGTTTATCAAGAAGGAAGATTAACTGCAGAAGCACAATTATGCAAAGTTATTTGTTTTTAATTTTTAACTTATCTTTTGTCGTAAGAGGGCGATCTGATCGCTACTTGTTGGGAAGGTGTGTGTATGGATGGAATATTGTATGTTGTCTCTTTACTTCGATCCGTCAGAGTCCAAGGGCAAGACTGATAGAATGTTAGCTTTCCTACGTAGTTACGCTGACAAAAACGGAAGCCAACATCACACTTTCTTCAAGATTTTGACACAAGACTTATAACTTCCAAGCGGAACTTACAGGCACAGTGTGTTCCAGAGAAACAGGTTGAAACAGCGAGTCGTTTGTTTTGATTCATTATAACACCTCAGAGATCTGATGCACAGTAAGTTTGTTTTTCTTTTGTTTCACGTTTTTGAAGTACAAAACAAGATTAAAATTTACTCAGTTTAAAGCAAGTTTTTGCTTTCGTCTATTTAAGCAGCGTCGTGGTAAAGTGAATAAGACTTCTTATTTTCTAATAAGAATAATTTGAATAAGCAACAAGTTTCGGGGTTTTCAAGTGTTACTTCATAGAAATAGAGCAAGACCGTTTCAAACCTTGGGTAGCTATAGGAAATCAAGACAGAGTAAATGACTGGTACGTTTGTCAAATTAGGAGTAGACCACAACAAAAAAGTGAATGACAAAGCATAACTCTTTTGAAAACAGTACCCTGTGGATATACTGTCACCCATCCCCAGTTACTCAATGGTAATTCTTAGGGCTTACAACTCCAAAAGTTGGGTTTAGATATTTCCAGTTATCACAACACACTGATATGTAGCTTTATGCTTATAAATAAACATACAAAAACTCTGTATTGTAAGTAGATTTTGATGTTTGCTTTCATATCTTACTTCTTTAGAAAGGAAAGAAAGCGCGTGTATCTACTTATAGTTACTAAAAATAAGCACTGAAACTGAGGTATTTTAACTAAACAAATAGCTGTTATGCATATTTTGTTAATTAACGTATGTAGTCAAGTGATATTATCTTAATTATACAGCAATTCTAAAGCCCTGCTTTTGTTGGCGATTCTGTGCTGGGTTTTCAGCATTTGAAGTAATCAAACAGTTTACTGTTTTAATAATGGGGTTTGAGTTTAAGACTCAAATATTAATAATAACAAGTTGATGATAATGTTATCACGACCTCTTTTTTAACTGCCAACTTTGACTTTGTACAACTATCAACAAAGTTTCATTTTATTTCACGTATTAATGTTCAGAAGTACCAAAAATGTATCCTTTTGCCCTTCTTGATAATAAAACACTTTC
Source organism: Tachypleus tridentatus (assembly GCF_004210375.1). Classification (NCBI taxonomy): domain Eukaryota; kingdom Metazoa; phylum Arthropoda; class Merostomata; order Xiphosura; family Limulidae; genus Tachypleus; species Tachypleus tridentatus. The sequence goes on along the minus strand of NC_134825.1, from coordinate 44,466,107 downwards.
ACCACGACGTCAAACAGTATCACGACCTTCAACTGTCTTCCAAATATTCGTTTACTTTCAATAAACCAGAGTTAAGGTGTGAATATATCTAATTGCTAGAGTTTAATCTTCCTACCACGATCATTACTTTTAAGTTACAAATACAGTTGGAATTGCGTGAGTCTTTAAATGATGAATTTACTCTTTTTGACAATATGGCGAAATATGATTTTTGTTTTCTTTATCGATTGGTTACACCCAACTTCAAGTAATTATTCCAGTTTATTCGGAAAACTGAAGGCGCTTTATCGTTCGTGCAATTGTGTGAGGTAGGACTAATCATAGACGTTTTTATTGGTCTAATCGTTCTGTAGTGATGCAAACTAAGCTAATTACGTCGAAGCTAAGCGTATCGATCGTGTTGTTGACAAGGTGGATTTACCTTCTTAGGCTCCTAGGTTCTTTGTCGGCGTAACAAATGTTGAGGTTTGAATTAGCTTTATGTTCAGGTTTATTTTTGAATACAAAACGTATGTTGTTACGTTTCTTTTTAAAAATCAAAGTTGTTAAAATATTTCAACCTATCTTCTGCATTGTTCTTATTAATATTAATTGCTATTCGATGGATCATTGTTTCGTACTTAACTGACTGGAAAAAAAAATGTGCCAGTGTTTAAGGATGCAACACTTAACACAGGGCATGTGTAGCTAGTGTTATATTTTAGAGTTAATATTAACGCTTATAGATTATGTACATAAGATGAGATGTAATACATAACATAAAGAGCTTTTCTACCTTTTTTAATAAAATGTAATAAATATTTAACATCTAAGGTAAACATCTGAATTTTATGGTTCACTTAAACATCATCGAAGATAAACAACTAATATAAACAATTATATATAACATATCTGTAACCAAAATATCACAAGGAATTAACTATCATAAACTGTTGAGGTTTATCAACACACGCTTAGGAGACAACGATTAACATTAAAAGTTATAACAGACATTTATCAGATATTATAAGGATTTAAACAACCAATGTAAACAGATGGAACTCATGGCTACTTCAAACATTTTTAATATTGTAACATTCAAGTTAACTGAAATATGATCAGGTTGATATAAAAAGCACTTGTAATTTCTGCTTTATTGATATACAACCTGACAATACCGTTCAACGCGTGTAAAAAACATAAGAGAACCTGAGGAGTAGCATGAAGGGGTGGAATTCTAAAACCGATGTCGCTCCCAGGAGTGCTTTAAGTGTGCTTTCGAAGTTTGGTACAGATCAATGTAAAGGTACTGAGAACAACTATGAGCCCCGGGGGATTACATAAGGGGATATATACGAACATCAACTCCATATGTCACTCGGGGTTGGTGGCCTAAACATCCCAAGTGTGGTTGAGATTAATTAAAGTGTGTAGGTGTGGAAAGCGAACACACAGACGATACTTTATACATGCGCTCGGCATGGACAGATGGTTAAGGCACTCGACCAGTAATCTGAGGGTCACGTGTTCGAATTCCTGTCACATCAAACTTGCTTGCCCGTTCAGTCTTAGGAACGTTATAATGTGATGGTCAATCCAAATATTCGTTGGTAAAATAGTAGCTCAAAAGTTGGTGGTGGGTAATGATGGCCAGATGCCTTTCCCTTGTCTTACACTGCTAAATCAGGGACAGCTAGCGCAGATATCCCTTGTGTCGCTTTGCGCTAAATTCAAAACAAACAGAAATTTATATATATATGTCTGTGGATAACCAAGTCTTTGCTTGCAACATAGGAAGAGACATCACATATTTCACTGGAACAGCTTAAAAGTATTACAAAAAAAGTATAACAGTTCTAATTTATAAAACCATAAAACGGTGATAAACTGTTTTAATGGTTTGATAGATAATGTAAGTTCAGACAGACCAACTTTTACTGAAGCAATTTCAGAAGTTAACAGTCAGCATTTAGGGTTAATGTTTTATGAAAACCCAATAAGTCACTTTGAATAGCTTTTGAGGTTTTGAAATGTATTTATTCATTACGTCTCATAAACATTTATGAATAAATAGAAAAACCTGCGTCGTCTTTCAAGAAGATTTTATGGACTCTACATTCTTAACCTAACAAAGTAATTGAATCATAATGACTTAGGCATAATACCCCAGAAGTCTTTATCAACCTAACTTTGAAATCAACACGTATTGAAAATTATTTTTGTATAATCAGACGTTGTATGTTCAACCTTCTTTCTTTTACACGAATTGAATAGTTATCTATGTTATCATATACAGTTTGTAATAAGAAATAATTAGTGCTGTAATGTACCGTTCCAGTTTACGTTAATGTTGTGACAATGATTAACGTTCATGTTTAGCGTTGAATATTGTTCATTTGTCACTTTAAATTACCATGTTAGGTCAGTTAATCCTGATATATCTTGTTAAGCATAGTTAATTTGTCACTTGACATTACTTTATCATTTTGATTAATTTTTACATGCATTGTTTAAGACTGTTTACTTGTCACTTTCAATTAATTTCTTAAGTTGATTAATTATGGAATGTTTTGTTATGCATAATTAATTTGTTTCTTTATATTATTTTTATACTGATTAATTCTGAGAAATATTTTTCATTAATTAATTCCATTTTACATTGTCAAACATTGTTCATTTATCGCTTGGAATTACCTTTTACGTTGATTAATTCTGATGACCATTGTCAAACATTGTTCATTTATCGCTTTGAATTGCCTCTTTATGTTGATTAATTCTGATGTGCACTGATAAAAATTGTTCATTTGGTACCATGAATTAACTTTGGTGTCATGGTTAGTAATCCAGTCATTCAACTACATTTAACCATTAATTATGTTACTATATTTTATTACGAGACACTAATTATTATTTAGTTTTAATCCTAAGTTTCGGGAAATAATCTACTGCCTGATTTGTGTATTGAAAATTGATCGGATTCAATCCTGATCTTCTTCAGGGTTTTCCAATTAGGCTTTGAACCAACTAAATATTTAAATGTTTTCTAGAAAAGAGCCCGAAAGTAGCTGACTGTTATGCTATGCTTTATTTGGTAAGCGTATTTTCAGGAACAAGGAAATAGAACGTTTTTTATCTACTTTTCAAATATTTAAATGATTTCTAGAAAAGAGCCCGAAAGTAGCTGACTGCTATGCTATGCTTTATTTGGTAAGCGTATTTTCAGGAACAAGGAAATAGAACGTTTTTTTATCTACTTTTTAAATATTTTTGGGTTTTGAAAACTGTTCTGACTTTATCCTGTTTACTTATCCTCCATATGGTTTCAGAGATACGCTTTACAATGGAGAAATAAGGCTGCGTATGTCTAATTTTCTTCTTATTTATTCTCAAAGTTTATATTCCTTATTTTCATCGCTATCAAGTGTTCCGAGTATGCATGCCAGTGGACTTAACCTTTACCCTAGTACAAAGAGAATAGAGATTTGTTTCAAAGAATCTGTAAATATCTCAATGATAGTTAGTGTAATATTTGTATCGTTCTGTCTATATTAAGTACAAAGCATAAGAGTGTGTGTGTGTGTGTTTTCTTATAGCAAAGCCACATCCGGCTATCTGCTGAGTTCACTGACGGGAATCGAACCCATGATTTTAGCGTTGTAACTCCGTAGGCTTACCGCTGTACTAGCGGGAGACACAAAGCATAAAAATTACGATCTCAAAAAATGATAAAAGTGAAGTTTTAGAGAACACATTTTGTACTATTATAATAAGTTGTAGAAGCTATTTAAGCCAAACGTGCTACAATGTTCTTGTCAATGTGTTAGTCCTTTAATTAATTAACAGAACAAGTTGCATTACCGCCAATACAACATGACTTCTTGTTGTGTTGAGATTCTGATTGTCTTCATTTATGTTAAAAGCCTATTCATCTTTACCTGGAGCCATTCTTTAACTTAGAACTAGATTCACAAACAACAACTGATGACAACTAAATGGTCATTTTTTGTTAGTACAATGCATTATTGAAATAAATATAAAACAAAAAGAGAATAATTTGTGCACAGCACAAATGTTTTGTATTTGCTTTAAATATAACATCACGCCATTCTCTTATTCTACCGTAAACGGTTTATGTATGATTGTGAAATATGGCTTCAAGTGTCTTGTATTTTCTTACACAATTTAATTAAGTTGTTTCATTGTTGTTTGGCCTTTTAAGTCGCCGTATAAGTCCATACAGGCTTAATGATATACATACTGGAACTTTGTACAAGGCAAGCCGTGGTTGTAATTGTTCCATCATTAGTCCTTTCTCTATTTCACACACAGTTTCAGCATACTTGCTGCATGCTTGAGCTCACTGTTTTTCCACAAAATGAATCTATATTCAACAGGTCTTGTCTTGAGGAAATCACATAATTGTTAAGAATTTACTTATACCTGTCAGCATTCAATGCGCCATCAATTTAGTGCAGATCTCTAGCATTGTTGGTTGAAATACAGATGACATTTGTAATGATTTATTGTGTATGATATGTGTTGCTCATGATACGAATCTTCTTTTTATTATAAAAAAATATCATTAAATTGTTGTCATCAATTTGAATGTGAATTCATCTCTAAATTAAGAGTTGCTCAGCCTATTGTTTGAAGTTTGATAATCATTACGAAGTTTTAATTTGGTTGTTTGTTTTAGAACTTTTTATGGAATTACGCTTCTACCGAGTTCATTTAATGCCAGTACGTACGTTACTGTTCTGAAGGTAATATTCACACCTGTACTTACAGCAAGATCATTAATAAGATTTCTAGTGGATTATCATGTATAACGTAAAGATCAGACTCTGAGATATCTAACATCATTTTTGAAGAGGTTGTGCTTTCTGCGTCGAACACCTCTATTATCAACAGCAATAAATTCTTGTACTCTTATCAGAGTTTGATATAATTTCAATTGAAACATGAAAGTTCACCTCAATCTGTGAAAAGAAGCAGCCTTCAACAGTGAAAACCTTTCTTTCACCACAGTTGACACGTGTTATTTCTGACTTGGGAGTCATGGGTATATTTACAAAACTGCTTTTCAGAATAGTATTAATGCCTATATTTTAGGCATTATATTGAAGTGACACTGTCTGACTGGCTAGATGACAACCAATAACAGTGTAGCCTGTGGACACGTGGCTGTACTTTGTTTGCTCTGGCTCAGTTCACTTTCATACAATACAGTAAGTCAATATATATTATTTGCATTTTATTATTATTTTAATTTTATTCACTGTTTAAATAATTAATTTCAATACTATATATATATATATACATGGTGCGGTTAGAAAACGTTGCATCAGGTCATCCGTAGTTATTTTACAGAGTTGAGAGTAAATGTGTAGTGTTTATCACTGTATCTATGTTTAAAGTCATTTAGTTCACCAGGTTATTTATTATTAAGATTAGGGAGGGGTGGGGAAGAGACCAAAATATATTTGTTCCATAAATAATGGATAGAAGTAATAATTTCTTATCTCCTATGATTTGTCTTATTTATCAACGAAATCCTGATAAATCGTATCAGTATTACTGATGTTATACAACCAAATTTATATGTGTGTGTGTGTGTTTATAATCATTTTGTGGAAATAGTCTATGAATTGACAAATCAATGAAGTAGAAGCGACTACAGATTGTAACAGCACCATATTCCAGAACTCCACTTTGTTCTCGTTGTCATGGCAATACTACTCGAGTGACTTTTTTTTTTACTCCACCCATTTAACTGTTTTTTTCTCAATCTGACTGTCGAAGTATCAAAATGCTTGTCCATTTTACTTGCTTAGCTTCTTGTCTCTGTCGTCTTGCTTAATTTTCGAAATTACTGTCTTTTTACTTTTTGTCTACTTTTTCAACGGTCTTTGTTCGTCTCATTGAAACGTAACTTGTGAAGAGCCAAATAAACAAGAAAAATCCGTTTTCACCTTTTGTACTTTTACTTGTAGTGCGAAAAACACAGACTAAAGCGCATTGGTTGATATCAAAAAGAAATTCTGTACGTAAATATTCGTTTTGACTTCATTCATTTCGTAATAGAAAAACTAACCAAACCTTAAACTTTAATTGTTTTATTTGCATATCAACTATCTATATTTGTGTAAAGAGGATTGGAAAATTATTTAACGAAAAATTCCACAGGGCCCGGCATGGCCAAGCGTGTTAAGGCGTGCGACTCGTAATCTGAGGGTTGCGGGTTCGCATCCCCTTCGCGCCAAACATGCTCACCCTTTCAGGCTTGGGGCGTTATAATGTTAGGTCAATCTCACTATTCGTTAGTAAAAGAGTAGCGGTGGGTGGTGATGACTATCTGCCTTCCATCTAGTCTTACACTGCTGAATTAGGGACGGCTAGCACAGATAGCCCTCGAGTAGCTTTGTGCGAAATTCAAAAACAAACAAACAAACGAAAAATTCCAGTAAAACATTTTGTAAAGATAATAATTAAAAATCGTAAAATCTGTCGGAAACACGAAGACTGAAATTGCTACAAGCACAATAAAAATCAAAGATGTTTCATACCTCCATTATTTATACAGAGACAGGGATTCGATCTGAGAATTTCTTAATGGAATTTTAGTATGGTATCCCCTGGAATTGGGAATTTCGCGTTAGAAATTTAATGAACTAAATACCTAAATGTTTCAAAAAGAATATCTAAGTTATGCTGACTTCTATGCTGGATTGTCGGAGTGTGTTATCAGCTAGTTTTCAGTATTATTCCAATTAATTATACGGTCTAATTTTCTGGACTGCAACAGATAGTTTTGTATTACTGAGTCCTGTATGTCTGCAACGTTTCTTAACCGTATCTTCTTGTTCACGTTCACAATAAATGTTGTAAACGGTGAAATTATGCTTCCCCCATTCAAGCGAATCTTCATGCGGTTGGTGTCTACTGTCTGTAATCGAATTGTGTTGTACCTTTTGAATTCTGTTCTTACTTTATATTGTTTACATATTATCTATATGTTTGAGGAAAAGATTTGACAGAAGAATATTGTTGTATGTACAGCTTTAATCTCTTTATCCTCGTTCTTTATCAAAGATTTCGGATATCCACTGTTAAAAAGGATTAGAGTAATTTTTTGCGGTCTTTTTAACTACCTTTGTTATTACAAATATTGTTTATTATTGAAATTGACTAGTCTATGACGCCTATCTTTACATTGTTGACGTGGTTTGATTTATAGTTGAAGTGCGTACCTGTATCTGTGTGTTTTTTATAAATTTCTTTTGTACACCAGGTATTGTCTTGGCAGTCATCACGTCAAGGAATGGGGGGTTTCTATTTCCTTTGTGGATGGTATCGCTGGCTGTTGACGTTTCAGGTGGTTCATAAATTCATCAATCTTACGTGTAGTATGCAGCTATGTTACGTATGTATCATTAACATCACTGAGCCTAAACATATGGGAAACTAGTTAGTAATTATAAACTAATTAAAAAATTAATAATTTGGCTTTGGTGATCTTCTGGGTTTCTTACCTTGACGACGAGCATTATTAACATACTTCCTTTTGTCTATTGTAAACACTACAATAGTAGTGTTTGACATTTTTGTTATTTAATTTTCACTTTATTTTCATCTGGGCGAATTCTCTAAAGTCGATTGGGATTTTTTTGTGATCCTCAAGGATTTCAAGCGGGAACAGAGCAGTGCTGAAAAATTGATCGATTCTCTTCTTCAAATTATCTGACAACATTGAGAAATGTTTTGATAACAACTTTCTGTTCGAACTAAATGTTTGTTTCCTTCAGAATAGAGCTGAAACTCAACTATATGTAAAGCTAAGAAGGCAATTAAATAAGCTTTAATGAACAGCATGTGCTCCATCAAATTTAAAAGAAAATCCAAAGTCCACACCAAAACCACAATTATAAAGTGAGTTTCATACTACCGTCGTAGAACAAACATTTTTTAATGGTTAAAGGGTTACGTAGAAGTGTACAAGTGTGGTTTAAAATTACACATGCTTAAGTTGGTTATATTTAATAATGCCCTCATCTCTTTCAAAAACAAACACACTCTAGTAGTTGAAAGTTTACCCAGAAGTGTGCGCACGTAGCACAAAACTATACCCGCTGAGTTTGTTGAGTAATGCCCTAATATTTTCTAAAAACAAACACATTCTAATAGTTGAAAGTTTGCTTAGAAGTGTGCAAGTGTAGTTTAAAATTATACCCGCTTGGTTTGATTATATTTAATAATTCCCTCATATCTTCTAAAAAACAACAACACAGTCTAATAGTTGAATGTTTGCACAGAAGTGTTCACACGTAGCACAAAACTATACTCGCTCAGGTTTTGAATAGTTAGTCATGCAATTATCTCTTCCTAAAAGGAACGTATTTAATAACTTTTTACTAACCTGCTTTCTGCAAATATTGTTATTTCTATTAATATGGTAGAAAAAATAAGGAAACTCTCCTTATTTATAAGACAACATGAGACCAAAGAAGAAAACACTTAAGTCAAAATTGCATGATTTTTCTTATTTCAAGTCTTCTGATGGTTTATTTCATCTCTTGTGTTTAATTCCACAAACTTTGTGTCGTTTTAATTTAGACTAGTATTGAGTCAGTTTGCAATAGAGATCTCTTTGTGATATAGAAATTCTAGCTGTAATAAAGTGCTACTGTCTTGAAAATAAATGATTTTGCATTTTCACTTCTTGATCTAACGTTCATATTATCGACTTGGTTTCATATCGTGCACCATACTATATATTGCATTATATTTAGTATTTTGATATCTCGTCTGTTATAATATTAAGAATCGGTCAAAAGCAATAGGTAATATTGCTCATTTTTGTAGAATACTCGACTGTAAAAAGACGCATCGAACAAGGGTTGTATTTTTATTTAATTTTTCGAAATATTTGTTTTGAACTTCACTTAATCCTGTTCGAAACTTTGCGATAGCCGTCCATAATTTAGCAGTGAAAGACTAGAGGGAAGACAGTCAGTCAACGCTACTCACATCCTACTTTTTTGCCAACGAATAGTGATTGGCCCTCACATTATAGCGTCCCCACACCTTAAAGGCGAAAGGTGACGAAGAGTCGAACCCGCGGCTCACAGATCATGAGTCGAGCTCTCTAATGTCCAGATCATGTAAAGCCTTTTCAAAGTGACTCCTGTAGTTAACCATTGTGAACCTACATACTATTTGAATTAATCATTCATCGTAAGGCTGTGATTTTAAACGTTTTTCAAAGTTGCTATTTATATAAATATTAAAACTGAAGATCATACGTGTTACTGATGAATAATTATACAAGGATAGTTTCATTATCGTTTACCGGATTGATTTTAACTAGTACATTTGTATTTCCACAAGAACAACAACATGTTTTAATACATTTTTCTTGAAGATAACAGTAGTATGAATCGTAAAATTAATGTGATAAAGAAAATACACGATTATTTAAAATAAAGGAAAGCAAGAAAACCTTAAATTGGATGAAAGATAGAAATAAAGCAAAGTATTGGCAAATTACACGGAGAACAACTAACTTCTGACACTTCATATATACCTTTTAGTAAAGTAAAAAATACTATTTTAAAAGCAATAATTTATAACTTGTAGGACAAAGCATCCATAACGTTATTTGTAGTGATATGTATCATTTGTTTCAATAAAGTGTTAATACGTGAGAGCTGGAAGTCTAACACTTTTCACGTGATGAAAATGTTTCCATTTTAATTAAAACTTCTGTTACATTAACAATTGTTACGATGTCATCATCTCTTCTAAGCTAGCGAGGTATTATTATGATTAATTATAGTTCTCATAAGTATCAGGTTTATTTTGCTCTTAAAAGTATGTTCTTTGTTTAATCTCTTAGGGATTTACGAGAAGAACATTACATAAAAGTATATCATTACATTAGAGAGGGTGCTCACAACATAACGGTTGTTGTTGTTGTAACAAATGACTTATAAAAGCATTGTTCCATCTGCTATTATCTTTTGTGTGTGTGTGTGTGTATGAGCTCTGTATTGAAAGAAGCGCGTCATCAACAACGGACATTTCGGACATAGTGGTGTTACAATGCTACTGTTACACCTTATATTTTCTTTAACAACCCTAAGGGACTGAACAAAGAATGTAGTGTTAAAAAGATAATAACCCCAATAGTAATGTATTACTACAAATCTAATTAATTATATCTGCTACGCTGTTTTTGTTTTATATATATACTTAGCATTCCACCTAAACAAGTGAGATGAACCTAAAAACAAACAAACAATTTATTACCAACCTCTGAAATAACTGGTGTAAGATATGGGACATTTTGTGACATTCCAAAACTTATTTGAGTTAATTTTAGAATGTTTGATATTGTTAAGGAGTATGCGTGTGAAAAAAAAATACAGAAAAGCCAAGAACATCATAAGAAAAAAGAAGCATAAGAATACAGTTACTGTATTCTATATAATATAACTTAGAAATTAAAGGAATGTTTATTAAGTATATTCATATTTTATAACTAATCAGTCTCCTCCATATAAAAGGAAAATTAAAATAGTAGATACGTTGTATAGTTAGGCTAACTGGAGTTCGTAATAGCGTGAAATAGAACAACTGAAACGCTGTCTGTCCAATTGAACTATTTATAGAGGGTTACGTTCTGGTAAAGCTATTTATAACCGAGGTTTAAAATACCTGAAATTTTTACGTATAAAATTATCTCTATAATTACGACGGAGTTACAAAGCTGAAAATTAAAACGAAAGTTTTATTGTTCTTTACTTTCGAAGATAAAAACATCGACTTTGCTTAAAAGTGGTGGTACTGCTTTGAAGGGCGTCTAACTTCCATAAGATACGCCATTTTTGTATTTTTATTATCGTCTTTATTTCTCGATTATTCTTTGTCACTATCTAAAACTTTAATCATTAACATACTTTGGAAACAGTCAAGAAAAAAATTCTCGTTATGAGGTCTTCCTGTCTATCCCTTCGTACATAGTGTTTTAACAGTCCCAAGCATTGCTATCAGTTCTCTGTGTAATCAGGAATAGGATGACTGAAACTAGCCAACATCAGTTATCAAACAAGTGATTATATTCATCAGATTTATCAGCTATCGAAATTCCTTTATTGGAGATAAATTAGATTTCAAGTGCAATAGAACCTAATTTCCTTATATAGGGTGTTCGGAAAGTCACTGTGCAGTTTTGTAATCGTATTGTATTCAGCCTATTTCAAGCCAGCAACTGATAGCGGTGTTTAGAAACAAAATAAGAAGGATCCAGGCATGTATTGATGCCAACGGGGGTCACTTTCAACATTGTTTATAATTGTCATTCATATTTACCTTCTGTATTCTAAATTGAAACATGTCTGTTAATAAATATATAAGTGCACAGTGACTTTCCGAACACCCTGTATAACTAAACAGCGATATAAGGTCGAATTTATACTTACTTAGCCATTATGAGAATATAATTCACATTAATCTGGTCCCGTCACATAAATACTCGCTTACATAGCTAAACACTGTAAGATTCTGTATCGTTTTCTGATAAAAATCTACCGAAGTGATTAAGTCTGATGAAAAACCTGAAGTACATCTAGTAAATGTAACCACTGAACAAGAATCTCTGTGGTGTTTCATACTGTGTCTCTCACTCCTAACATTTGGAATTTTCGAGCTTGAATTTTCAGAAGCTGTTCCCCAGTGAGACTTCAATGTTGATGAAATCAAGTTGTAAACTAGAACAGAGTGTATCCACCTGTTACAGGTTGTCAACATCTGAAAATTGTTTTGATTTTGTGATGAAATTATTGTTACGAACAAAGGCGAATTTTAAAACACAGATCGTAGGAGAAAAACTATTAGTTTTGGTCTGGTTTTCAAGTTCTTAAAGAAATGCTATCTGGCTTCTAATACGGAATTATTATTCATTTTATATATATAAATATCAGTCTGAGAATATAATGTTTGAAACACTATTAAATTCGAATTCAAAATTATTATTTCATATATAAATATGTATATTAAAGATGTAGTTTCACGTCTTTATTTTTTCTGCAATTTAATAAAACGTAACACGGTAATAGAAGTAAGAAGAATACTTACATTTAAAATGAAATTTGTTATCAATTTCAATGACACGTTAGGTTCACCGACCTTCGAAGAACCTAACTGGCAAATATTATCTTTTTATTCAAGCTCAGTTTCATATCATTATTACGTATATTATTTGAGTTTTGAAAACTATAAGTGATTAATATTAATTTCGTCTGCACAAACAATATTTTTGTTTAAGTTAACTGTTAACTTCAATTTCATCAGCATTTAACAATCAGAGTAGACAACAGTTCATTACGTGAACTTGGTATAACACAAACAAATTTCCTCTTGATGACGATAAGGCGTTCGACTCGTAATCCGAGGGTCGCGGGTTCGAATCACGGTCGCACCAAATATGCTCGCCCTTTCAGCTGTGGGGGCATTGTAATGTTACGGTCAATCCCACTATTCGTTAGTAAAAGAGTAGCCCAAGAGTTGGCGGTGGGTTGTGATGACTAGCTGCCTTCCCTCTAGTCTTACACTGTTAAATTAGGGACGATAGCACAGATAGCCCTCGAGTAGCTTTGTGCGAAATTCAAAACAAACAAACAAACAAATTTGATGACTTTCGTTCATTATCATCTGTATGTACCTTATCTATTCTATTTTGGGGATAAGCAGTTTTGTTAACTCTAAGAAAATGCAAGTATACCTGTTATACCTTAGTTGTTGTTTTTTTACATTAAAATATAAGTATGCATGTTTCTAATTTGCATGACAAACACTTTGAGTTTAGGAGAAATTCTTTTCGAACATACTGGAAAATAATATTTACTATATTACTTGCAATTTTATCTCGTTTCATAAGCGATTATGTTTCTTGTTTTAATCGATAATTTTAATAATATTAGTATTGTGCTAAAATCTGAAGACTTAAATAAATTATTACAAGATCGAAACTATAGTTAACAAAGAATATTTCCATCATAAGTAAAATATATTTGCAATTTAACGTAGATTGTTACTGGTGATTAAAATTTTGTAAACATTCACACAGTATTACTTTTAGTTGTGAAGTGAATGTTTAGTTGTTTTTTTATTTTGTGGCTCATATTACTTCAAAACATTGAAATATATACAATTATATAACCTTCATAAACCTTCGTAAACCATTAAAGATGTGAAACGCACGTTTTGCAGTGTTCAAAAGTACGTTATATTACGTACCAAACCGTGAAATGTATAAATAGGCATCCGATCTGAAGTCTGCAAAACACCTCATTCTATATGAAAATCCTAATGATCATCCTTACATAAAGTAAGACATTCCTATTGCGTATCATTACTTAATACCAGTATGTTTGCATATTTATATACAATATGTATTATTTCATATGTGATTATGTATACAGTATACAAATTTACATTACGTATTTCACTGTAATTTTTCTTATGGAGATTTCTACGAAAGCTTCTTTACATCTATGATCCAGATTTTGAATATTTTTTATTGTTACAACTATACTTTCACTAATACTCTATTTCTTTTTTTAAAATAAATCCCAATGTTGTGATAAATATGTAAGACTGAATGACGAAAAGTCATATTTTAATTCGTAAACTCATACTCTTGATGTAACAAAGTGAATTACTTTGTAAAAGATAATGCTCAAGTTCATACATTATAACAGCAGCCACGCAAAACAAATAACTCACATAGATTATATAAACATTTCAAATAGCCTAGAGCAGAGTATTGCTTGTATTTCCTTTCAGAATTATTACAATACATGCATTCGAAAGTCAAGGGATAAAATTTGAGCATTTATCAATTCAACGTTAACCCTATTATGTAAAAACACTTTTTATAGAGTGAAAAATTTATTTCATAAAAAAAACACGAACAAAACAGTTCTTTTCGCTGCGACATTATTGTGTTGATCTTTTTCTTCTGTTTTTCTTGCAAAGTTTCTTGTATTTTGCAAGTGTAAGTGTTTGTTTTTGAATTTTGCGCAAAGCTACACGAGGGCTACTTACGCTAGCCGTCTCTACTTTAGCAGTGTAAGACTACAGGGAAAGCAGCTAGTCATCACTACCCATTGTCAACTCTTGGTTTACTCTATTACCAACAAATAATGGGAGTGACCGTCACATTATAACGCTCCTACGGCTGAAAGGGCGATCATGTTTGGTGTGACGGGGATTCGAACCCGCGACTCTCGGATTAGGAGTCAAGTGCCTTAACCACCTTGTAGTGTTTTATACGCTCGAAAGTCTACAAACGTTCGCAAAGTAAAGCATGTGATGCAGAAATCATGTTTATCAAAGAGTAAGTTGACATGCTCAGCAGACATATCGACAGACATGAATGAATAAGCTGCCAATTCCTAATCGGACAAAAGCGTTCGGGCTTTTAAAGATAAAATGTATAAGTAGCTTATAAAGATTCAGTTTTCAAAACCATTTAGGACACAGACTGTTTCTACTATTTTATTTATTTGGACAATTGACTGATGTGTTTAAATTAACTGTTTTTCAAAACCTGGGTTGCAAAGTGTGATGCTATATACACATACGACGTTTTAAACACATTCCATTCAGGCAAGTAAAAAATTTCGTCTTAGAACTTTTCTTAGACATTTTCATTATTTTTATTAAAAAAAGAACTTTTAAATTATTCATGTGTGAAATAAATAACTCAGTTGCATATTATTGTACGTTATGTATCTAATGTACAGTTGCATATTATTGTACGTTATGTGTTTAATGTACAGTTGCATATTATTGTACGTTATGTGTTTAATGTACAGTTGCATATTATTGTACGTTATGTATTTAATGTTCCTTTTTTGGTATTTCACTAATTGCATTATTAACAACTACTTCACATTCTTATCACATCTTTCTAATTAGACAAGATCCTATTCTTAACGCTATAAACAAATCTTATTTGAATGCAAATTTATAGATAGTTCATCTACAAAGAACACCCCTCCCCTTAGCAAATGAAACATACTGACAAATAGAGCTCACATTAAACACCAAAGAAAATTAATCAATTGTAAATAATTTAATTAGAAAGTAGCTTTATCCCTTGTTTACCAAAGTTTCCCGCGGATAAGTGTTTTGTGAATTAGGAGATGAAATTTGTTAAGGATTCAACCGACTGTGAGGAATTTACAGAGACGTTTGTACATAGAGTCTAGATTTTCCATTGTAATAAATAATTACTAGTAACCTATATATACATAATGTACAGAGTACGATTTGACATGGAATAATTCTTTTTAATCTCAACAAATCAAAAATTAGATTTGTGACTGATAAAATGCCAAATTTCTCCCCGCAACTGAAAATATCGCTTATATTGTGGCATGTTAAACGCTAAGTGAAAAATATTTCGCAAAAAAAGTTTAAAACCATGGAGTCAGAAATCAGAGGTTCAGCAAGTATTCAGCTTGCTTTTAAGGATATGATAGTCGCAGTAAAAGTGATAATGCTTTTTGCTTCGAAAATTGAAAGCAAATGTCGAACAATTGAGCGATTTTCTTTCACCAAAATAAAGTAAGATTATTTGAGAAAAATTTATGGTTATGTCAAGCTTAAACTGACGTATTCCAAACAATGCATTCTATATGAGAAACCTAACTTCCGTCTTTGCAATAAAATATATATATTGCATTTCATTAATTAATACCTATAAAATTAACATACCTTACATATTATTTTGATCCCCAGTGCCACAACGGAATATCTGCTGACTTACAATGCTAGAAACCGGGTTATGGTACAGATGGTGGGCAGAGCACAGATAGCCCATTATTTAACTTTGTACTTAACTATAAACAAACAAATGCATTTTTATATAATTTATAGCCAAACATATGCGGAAATCATTTGTATAATGTATGTATATATTGCTCACAATACGTTTGCTCCATATCCGTAGGTTTCTATACAACTATATTAATAAGCAGGGAGCTACAGGAGCAAACAAAGTGTGACGAGCTATATGGTTTTGACCTGTTGCCAGAACCAGCTGTCTGATAATCCGTACATCTCTTGTCTGGAGACATGAAACCGAACCTAGTTTTATCGATCAAAGAACCGTTTTATAACATATAGGCATGTTCACGTTGGTGTTGTACACAGACCAGCACAACACACTCCGCAGGAAGCCTCGAGGTTGGTGTCCTCAACTAACACGTCACTTTCGAAAATATTGCTTGGTTTGTCTACTTACATCTCTGTTATATGTTAGAATCTAATGAGTTTATTGCATGCAGGTGATAATACATACAACTTGGTCAAATAAAAAAATACCTAGAGTTATCATTAACCGGTGACTTAATATGTAATCACTGAGTGAAATGATAAACTGAATGGTGGGAAAAATTCAGTATGTAATGCAATAAAAGGTTTTAACGTTTCCTGTCAGAAAGATAATATTTCGTTTTTTCTATTTCAATAATAGCTAGAACTATGAAAAGAAAATCCGCAACGTTTCCCATCATAACTGAATTACATGTAAGGGTGAGTGTTTTTTCTTATAGCAAAACTACATCAGGCTATCTGCTGTGTCCACCGAGGAGAATCGAACCTCTGATTTAAGCGTTGTAAATATGTAGATTTACCACTGTACCAGCAATTCGAGCTCAGTTTGACAATATTTATTGCACTGATTGTGTCACTAATATTGTTTTCAAACTGAGATCATTTTTTATTCATATTTTCTGCATTGATTAATAGTTTGAATAAAGATGCGATAATAAATATATTGTTGACACATTCTACGCCATCAAGAACGATCTGTTATCTCATCGGAATTCTTAAAGTCATGTAATTCTACAAAAATTATCCTTCTGAATGATGTTATTAAATTTCTATTTATAAACCCAACAAACCAGGTTATATTTCAGATATAGCAATACGAAGAGTCTGCATGCTATAAAAGTACAGGAAGAGGTACATTTTCAAGCAGTACAACGAGGTAGAATAACTGTTAACATAAATATGGTTTCTCAGTCTTATGATGATACTTCATATGAACAAATCTGTTCAATAAACTGAAGTTCTCTAAAGCACTCTAAAATGCAAGAAAGACAATAACATTTCTCGGGATTATGTTTTGTAAATCCAAGCCTGTAATCCACAAAATTTCATTCGTCGACTGTAGCTTAATACACAGAGTCGACATTTTTATTACGCTTTTGTTATAATTAAATTGTAATTGTTTTTAGATTTACTTTTCTGATAATAAAGTAGAACATACACACTTCAAAAATTGTCTTCCAATATTAAATGTAGTGTTTATTAACATAAAAAGATTTTTTATTACTTATATAAAGCAAAGAATTAGCAAAGATAGAATTATGTAGCAAAATGCTTTCCATGACCTAGCAGTAAGTTTGAAAGTATATAACACTGAAAATCGAGTTGGACATTTGTGTTAGGCACATATGTAATGGTTATTGTGTATCTTTGCGTTTAACAACAAACAAACAAGCAAGTACAAAAACCTTGTAGTTGCTTTACGTCAAGGTATAAACTGTGAACGTAGCTGTCAGAATCCTTATTTGAACGTTTACGAACATTTCATTAAAACAGAAAATTTTATATCATAAAAATTTTTTTTCAGCAAACAAAGTAATAGTGTTTCAGTTATAAAATATGCAAAAGGAACGAAATTCAATCGTTAAGAGATAATTTTGTTGAGGCTGGCTGGCTAGCTTAAGCCAAAGATTGTCACAGAATACCTTTTAGCATTATACTAATTTAGCATCCACCCCTAAAAAGAACACAAAGAAAGAGTTCTAAAGCTTTATGAATTAAAAAGAATATGCGCAGGTCTTGTTTAAGATAACTGTCGTTGTAACCATCTGTAACTGCTACGCAAACTAGGTTTACAGCACAACTTTGTTCAGACCAGGTTGTGTTCTGAACTGTGAATCTGAAGGATCATACATGGTTTGCGTCCTGTTGCTCTGGATATGGCATAAGAGTGACGGTTAAATTTTAATATTCAAACAGAAAAAATTAGTCCAAGTAGGCTGTTAGTCGAGTGCTCTAACTCATTTACAAAACATGCTTGCTCTTTAGCTGTGAGAGCGTTATAATGTGACCGTCCATCCTACTTTCATTGGTAAAGAGTAGCCCAAGATGGCGGTGAGTGGTATTGATTGACTGCCTTTCTTCTAGCCCATAGCTTCAAACTTAGGGACATCCACCACAGATAGCTCTTGAGTAAACTTGTACAGAATTAAAAAAAAATTATATCAGTTTTAAGTTTAGGGAAGACTATATACAGATAGTCCTTTGTGTAGCTTTGGAAACAAATTATGAAAATAATCAAAATATTTAAATAATTCGATAACTATGATTCATGTGATAGGTATATATTTATTTTTGTTTCGGCTTATTTTTGGTCATAACAAACTAATATATTTATATTACTCTATTTACATTTAAATTATGACTTTACTTCAAATAGTAGTTAGATTCTAAGAGCAGTTTTGCCGCAGAACTGAAATGTTTGGTAACGTTCCTCTAATGGTATGTGTTACATAATTAATATGTCCATACGAGCTTTATACAGAATTTCAATGAACAGAATGCTTAATAAATTTTAATGCACTCAACATTTAAAATAAAATCTAATGTACTAATAAATCTGAAGAAATTATTCTGGGAAAGATATGCAGCATAATTTAGTGCCTACGCCTTTAACATTTACAAACTTACGAGCACTACGTGCATCAAAGAGAGTAACATCACTCAACCGTGTACGTTAATATTTATGTGCATGTATGACTAAGTGTAATATACTTATATATATAAGAAACATGGTAAGAATACGTTAATATTTACAGCATCATAAAATACTCATAATTCGCAGTGTTAATCATTCTGTAAACCAAAGAAATCTTATATATATTTTGATACTGGTTCTTGTATAATAGTTATGGAACAACAAAGCATGTGGACCCAGTATGTAACCATTGGATATTTGTTTGCCTTTAACTTGTGTTTTGAATATATAATTTAGAGAGAGCGAAAGAAAGAGCTAGTTTGACTTATATGAGGTTTTGATTAAGTTACATGTTTATGTTTTACATTTCTGACAAGTTATCCTTGATAGAATATTTATGAAACAAATAATTGGGCATTATATTACCGTTAAATACTTCTGAATACGATATTGAGTAATGAATTTTTGGAATTATTTTTAGTAAAAACGCTACGTAATGGGCTTTCTGAGCAGTGTCCACCGCAGGATCGAGCTCCAAATTCTTGTATTATGTAATCCATAAAACTAACTGTTAAGATAGAGGGAGAAGCAATAGCAAGTAATTCACGTTAAATTTTCCTCTTTTGTGAGTTCGTCAGCAATCATCTGCTAAACTCAGTAATTAAAATTACCCATTTGTATTCTGATGTTATGTTATAATCTGTTGATGAAAAGCCAAGGAGAGGCATTACAAGTTACAAGATTTTGTAATCTTCTTTGTTCTTTCATAAAATGAATTGTTTTTTTACTGTTCTATATTGCGTATAAGCTTATTTATATACAACAGACCAACAGTGTATTATTACAAGAATGTAGAATATTTTGTGAAATTAAATCAGCGATGATCGATCAAATTGGCCTTTCTTTTTCCAGAATTAAGTTATCATTCAGTAAGTTAATGTAAACACTGACTTTCTGAACAAAGGTTTAATTTAAGGAAACGCTTTCTCGATGAACAGTTAATTCAATTTAAATTTGGCAGCTTGTTTGCGAACAATGGTTCCATTTTAGTGAGCGCTGAATAAATATGTTTGTTTGTTTTTCAATTTCGCACAAAGCTACGGCAGGGCTATCTGCTCTATTTTAACAAGTAAACTGTGTATAAAAACGACCATTTGATTTTTTTGTAAGTGCTTATTTAAATTTACTTTTACTAGAGTTTACTTGTTAAAATGAACGTGCATAAGCAAGAGTAAAAAAAAAAATCGTTAAATAAGGAGAGCCGAAGTGACAATTCACTATAGTTATTGTTTCCTTGTGACATGATTTAATATAATCAACGTTTTCTTAAATTAAATCTCTGTTCTCTAAGTAAATCATAAGTAACATTAGAATATGCAACATTGAACACATGGATAATATTGAAGTAAATAAGTATATGTTTCACAGACAAGATTTGGTTTGTTTTTCGGAAGATATGCGTGTTGAATCAGACTACAGAGTTATTTAATGGAACCGATTTTGCAGTGAGTTGATGATTGAACTCCAAGGAACTCGATAAAGTATTATATAAATAAACAAATAATTTCTTAACAGATCTTAAATAGTCGTTTTGTAACTGTACTTATGGGCCACTGAGGTTACATTTATTAGAACAATGATAATTTTAGTTGATCTAAACAACTAAACAATTTTCACAACATAAAAATGTACTTTAACTTCAGTGTAGAGAAAGAAAGCATGATAAAATTTCAATATTTATTTTAATTCTACCTAATTAAACAACTGATGGCCTGGTTTCAGTTTATACCCTCACAATAAGTGTTTTATCTCCAATACCAACGTTTTCACAACGTTTAATTCTAGTTTGTTCATACTACCAATGGCCTCGTTCCAATCTATACCCTCACAGAATGTGTTTTATATCTAACTTCAATATAACCTCAAAACAAAACGCCTAGCTCTCGAGTATTTACACAACTGAACGTTAAACTCTAATATATCCTCCAAGTATATAGCTTATCTCAAAAATATTAAACAAAATACATAATTATCTACCTCCAGTTTATTAGACCAACTGATAATTTTAACATGTTCAAATAATCAACGGTTAAACACCAGTCTGCTCTATAAATCGATGATTTTGCTTCGGTGCACACAACCAACCAACCAACCAACGTTTCCATGATCGTATATATATATATATGATAGGTCAACACAAGTACCCGTTCATTAATCTATTCAATGTATATATGTGTGCGCATTTGTGTATGTTCTTATACGAGAAATATTAAACTTTTAGTATTTTGTATAAATACGTTCCAATAACGTTTTGCTGTGTGGAAAATACCATTTATACGCTTCCATTATCAGCTGCGTCTGAACATGTTTCATATGGATTGAAAAATGTTTTGATTTGGTTTGAATTTCACGCAAAGCTACACAAGCGATATTTGCGCTAGCCGTCCCTAATTTAGCAGTGTAAGAACAGAGGGAAAGCAACTAGTCATTATCACCCACCGCCAACTCTTGGGCTACTCTTTTAACAACGAACAGTGGGATTGACCGTGACATTATAACGCCCCCACGACTGAAAAGGCGAGCATTTTTGGTGTGACGCAGATTCGAACCCGCAACCCTCGGATTGCGAGTGCCTTAACCACTTGACCATACTGGGCCAGTGAAAAATGTGATGAGACAGAAGAGCGAAATACAAAAAAACTAAGACCCTAAAAGGTGTTGAAGATGAAAAAAGAAATGTTCATTCCAAAATTACAGCTTGCCTACAATGTTACGGTTGTAATGTGTATGAGAACACTAACATAGAAAATGTTTTGAGGTTCAACCGCTTACCAAAAAAGTGTTTGTTTCTGCTTTAAATATCACGTTTTACTTCTGTGCCATAAGAAGTGATATCAATAATTTGTAAAAAATAAATAAATAAAATGTTTTAAACGTTTTTGCTGGAATAAAGTAGAATTTATTTTTTATGTTAAAACAAGTCTGCAAGATAAGTTCTTCAGATGCGATTATTTAAAAAAACTTTTCTTTTGCTGAAATTAGTTAAGTCACATGTCCCCCAGTGGCACAGCAGAGTGTCTGCGGACTCACACTGCTATAATCTGGGTTTCGATACCCATGATGGGCAAAGCACAGATAGCCAATTGTGTAGCTTTGTGCTTAATTTCGAACAAACAAACTTAGCTAGAGAGGACCTATTCTCACCTTCAGCAATTTTTGAAATATATCATACTGGTTATTAATTCGCTGGATCTATTTTTTGTCTGTTTGTTTATTGCTGAGCGGAATGTTATACAACAGGCTATCGCGCTGTGTCTACCACTAGTATCGAGCCCCAGTTTTTAGCGTTATGATCCTTCAGGCTTATCGATAAGTAACTAAGGGACTAATGATATGTCTAAAGACTTATAAAAAAAAAAACCGGGATTCGATACCCATGATGGGCACAGCACAAATATCCTCTTGTGTAACTTTGCGCTTAACAACAGCCAGAATTAATTCACTGAAAGAGCTCTACAGTTATTAGTTTGTTCAGCACGGTTCTAACTTTCACGTACTTTATTATAATGATAGAACATTATATTGAACGTCTGACCTAATATTGGATAAAGCTCTTTCAGTTTTATAATACCATGGGATCAGTGTATAATAGTCTTGGCAAAATGTTGGAAGGTATATTGTTCGATTGTAGCTCATTCATTGAAAAGGAAGATTTGCAATTGTCTCAGAGATTTTCGTAGAAAATGAGATGTTCAAGTATATCTCAAAAAATGCTCATTTTGATTGCTTTCTGGTAATTTGACTAGCCAAAAAGTCATTCCATTATTGTCTTCGAAATGTTTTTTGTTTTTGCCTTACAGAAAATGCAATATATGGGTTGGACATAATTGACCATAAATTCAAGTAAACCCTGCCTATCATTAACATTCATAAATGATAAAGAACTTAACCATTGTGTATTTTCCGAGTATTTTCTTCTATTTCAGTGGGTAGGCTACTGGTATAGCGGTAAGTCTACGTATTTACAATGCTAAAATCAGGAATTCGATTTCCCTCGGTGGACTCATCAGATAGCTTGATGTGACTTTGCTATAAGAAAACACACACACAGTGGCTTGAACAATCGGGACAATGCGTTAAAAGTCCCATGTATTTTATTTTTTTACTCAATAAAAGCATAGGAAGGGATGAAATGTGATCTTCAGCTAGATTTCCAAATGAATGTGAAATGGAAACACAGAATGCTCATGGAAAATATCATTTACAGGCACTGAAATGACAAAATAGGTAAAAAATTAAAAAAACTATTTAATATAAGCTAGCCTTGTAAAGAAATTCAACTAAGACAGTAAGTTTTATTATTAATATTTATATACAAAAGATGGGTTTACCATTTCAATTACTAACACAATGTTTCAGTTTTGTAATATTTAAATTATTGTTTCATTGTTTATATTATTATGCTTTGTTTCTAGTATTAAGAGCTGTAGATCAGTTGGTAATAACTTGGAAGAAAGAAGATTAGAAACATATTAAACTTTATTCAAATACGAGAGTGATTGTTCTGCCATATGATAATTATCTAATAAGAACCTTAAGTTACTAATTAATGCCATGAAAAACCTTACACAGCTGGCAGAGTGGATAAAATTAAAGATCTTATGAACAAATAAAAAATCTACCGTTCCATCTCTAACCTTCCCAGTGGCACAGCGGTATGTTTGTAAATTTCTATTGCTAGAAACCATGTTTCGATACCCGTCGTGGGTAGCTTTGTGTTTAAATACAAAATAAATCTATCCCTAAATGCGAAATAGTTTTATTTACATTTGATATATATTTTACTACACCAGACTAATATGTTATATCACACATTTTTAATATATGACTAGTTTACTTAAAACGTTTGCATATTTTATGTTCATTTAAGTGTAACTCAAGCCAATAGAAGTTATTAGACCTATCTTTTTCTCAACTAATGATTTAACTCACAGACCTTGGGTTATTAATTTCTCGCTTCATAACAGTCGTTGTAAGATTTATTACCATATTATACCATTAAGATATATTTCGATTACCAAAATTTTCAAACTTTGAAAATAAGCTTTCGTTTTTAACAAGTCTTGCTAAATGTTTATTGAAAAGGACAAGAAATCACAAACAAGAATAGAATTAACCGACACTTCAAGAAAGAATACTAATATCATTATAGTATATTTGTATATGCGAAGCTCCATCGTGACGTATCTACTCATTGTGTTTTTGGGGGATTCGAACTCCGAATATTATTGTTATAAGACATCACACTTGTTGTAGCCCCACAAGACGAGTTATTATCATTGGTTCTTCTGATATATCATATTAATAAAAGTTTTTAAATTATCTGTCCAAATAAAAAAACTAATTATGCCTATCAGTTTTAAAACCAAAACATCAAGCAATGAAACACGTTCATTTAAAAATACAGTCATTGTTCGTTTTAATCTTAGGGTCGCTAAGTATGTTAAAGTTCGTAAAATCCCCGTCACACCAAACATGCTCGCCTTTCAACCGTGGGGGTATTATAATCCGACAGTCAATCCCACTATTCGTTGTTAAAAAAGTAGCCTAAGAGTGGATGGTGAGTGGCAATAACTACCTGTTTCTCTCTAGTCTTACACTGCTAAATTAGGGACGGTTAGCGCAGATAGCCCTCGTGTAGCTTTGCGCGAAATTAAAAAAACAACAACAAACAAATACATTCAAGTACTTTTTAATATTGTAGAGCTTTCAGATAGAATAAGCCACCATAATAGTTAGTCATGTCGATATAAAAGAAAAAAATATATATAAGATCTATTGGCAGGTAAAATTAACCAGATGACACACTTTGAAGAATTGATATATTCGCTTTTGTACAACTATAAATCCCGTCGCGCCAAACATGTTCGCCCTCTCAGCCGTGTGGGCGTTATAATGTTGCTGTCAATCACACTATTCGTTGGTAAAAGAGTAGCCCAAGAGTCGGCGGTAGGTGGTGATGACTAGCTGCTTTCCCTCTAGTCTTACACTACTAAATTAGGGACGGCTAGCACAGATAGCCCTCGAGTAGCTTTATGCGAAATTCAAAAACAAAACAAAACAAACAACTATAAATAACGCATATTTATTTAGGTATGCCCAAGTAATTTTCTTTAAACTTCTTTGCATAGATTTTGCATTAATCTTGTTGGCCTACTGGTACACACGTTATAGAAAGGCTGTAAACTTGTGCTAATTCTCTAGTTTAGACAGACAGATATTTCAGTAAGGCTTATACTTGCATTTTCCTATTCATGTGTCATGTCATTCTGGAGTGACTTTATACTTATTTTAAAGGATGGTGCAGATACTTGTTTAAGTTAGCATGAGTCGAAGATTTATCTTCTTTTAATATGTGTCAGGAGTGGTCGTTAATGTAAGTAACTTACGTTTCTGCGAGGCCGCATTTTTGTCTGACTTGAAAAACTTTGTATCCTGAAGATTCCTATTCCTAACATAATTTTATCCAGAGTAGTTACCTGCCTGCTTCAGCAGCCAACTGCAACACTATAGAAACTGTAGAAGATTCCCAGTACAAATTAAATTCCCAGTGATGTCTTGTGTAATTGTATAGCAATAAATGTTTCTTTTTACTGGGTATGTTTCATTTCCATTGTTGTTTGTGCTGTTTGTACATGGTTGTTGATATCTTTCTACACGAAACCACTTTAGCTAAATATCAAACACGAACTGTAACAGTCACCTTATTGATATCGAACATTTTGTTATATAATCTCACCGTGTACTTACTCTACAAATTTTTCAAGCATAAGTAATTTATGCTAATGACTCTTTTGATATTCCGACATCAATTGAGAGAACTAATTTATTATTTGTGAGTGACATAAATATGCAGTTTATTTGTGAGTCTGGTTTTGACAATTTAGTATTAAGAACAAAGCTGCAAAATGGGCTATTTGGATATTGCCTAACTAGAATGTCGAAACCTAATTGTTAACGTTAGAAGTCATCAGAATTACCACTGTGAAACTTTAATAAGGTTTTCGGATGTGATAATGCGTAATGCTTACTTTTTCTGTTTATATTAGTAATAATTAATGTACAGTTGTTTAAGTACAGTAGCCAAGAACAGTGTGGTTAACTCTTCAAAGTACAGCTGTCTGAGTACAGTAGCCTAGAATAGTGTGGATAACTCTTCAAAGTACAGTTGTCTGAGTACAGTAGCCTAGAATAGTGTGGATAACTCCTTAAATGGTCTAAAGTAAAGCTGACTTTTGAATCTGATATTAATTAGTTTAGTTTTGAGCTTGGAACAATGATCATGATCCGCCAATGTTATAAAAATGCCATACAACAACCAGTTATATGTCTGTAAAAACACTTATTTTAGATATAAACATGGAAATATGGCTTTAGCATACCTAGCACACAAAATGTGGAATATTACCGTTCATTTTTTCGTAGTTATGACTTTTGTTTAGTAAGGTCAAAACAACCTGTGGTCAACTTTCTCGAACCATTTTACTTTAGAATCATCTAGCCATTATTTCCTTTGTTCTACATCATTTACTTCATTTTACTCTTCAAAGGCTCCATTTATTTGACCCTCCCAGTGATTCAATGGTAACTATGGAGATTTGTAACACTAAAATAATAGTGACGCAACTAATATATTGCTTCTTTTTTCCTATTATACCTATTATGTTTATCTGTCATTGTTCTTTCTACATTGCATTCACTCTTTACAGTGTTATATACTGTATTCAATGATTTATCATTATTTCTCAGTTATTGACTCATACTTCATGCGTGTACCATCTTGTGAAAAGGAAACGGAAACTTGCTTCTACAAGTACACACTCAGTGATAAGATAATCAATATAACTCTTCTAATTGAATAAAATGCATTATTCTAATATATAATAAACAAGAATTTCGTGGTTTTCATGTATTTGGAAGTTTGTATTTTTCAGTAGATGATAGAATACATAATAAATAGACAATGTTATGATTATAACTATGTCTCAACTGGTCTGATACGTACTTGACAATGGATATGAAGGACATAGTGTGGTTGAAATATTATTGTGCGCTTTTCTACTTCTTTAAAACCCTAAAGGACTAAATAGAAAATGGTACAAACTATAATAGGTTTAGTACTAATGTTCTAAGATAATTAAAGATAGTACATTGTTTTTAATATATTTTCTGTGTTTTTTATTTATTTAACTTTTTCTTTCTTTATTTGTTCATTTCATTATATGTTTGATGTTTTCACGTGGTATCACATTTTCTCTGGTTAGGGGCAAAAATTAGGAAATGCAGAGCAGAGTTTAGTATATTATACGAAGATTTATTGCAAAATAAATAAACAGTTTTGTTGGGCAAAACATTGTTTGTACTAAACAATGACCAAACCGGTAATGTATGCTAAAGAACGTTTTCCCGTTAACTTTCTATTCTACTTGTACATTTATAAATATTAAAAGGTGATTACGACTCGACAATTCAGCTTTCGTGTGGATATGATTATAACTTAGCATCGTCCTCTGAGAATTTTGTAAATGCAAAAATAATTGAAATATTCAGCTATATAGCGTGCATGAATATATATTAACATTTTGTTACAGACGATTGTCGATAGGCGACGCCACTACAACTCTCATTGTATGTGTGTGTTATTTTCTTTCCTGTAAGATGGACATTGCCAGTATTAATCTTGAATCCTAAGTGGCCTTCTTCTAGCTGTAAAATGAAAGAAGCTCAGGAGATTAGTTAGTGTTCGAATAGTACAGATCACTGTAACTCGTGAAAAGTTATGTCTTCAAATCTGATATTAAAGATTGCTTATTATCTCAAAACCCTTACTTTTTGCATTAGTTATAATCGAGCTTGAAATATCAAGTAATAGAATTCACTGGTGTTTTATTAACCTAATAGTTCTCCATTAATTGTGGACTTCACTGGTCTTTTATTAACCTATTAGTACTTCAATAATGATCGGCTTCACTAGTCTTTTATTAGCCTATTAGTACTTCATTAATGATGGACTTCACTGGTCGTTTATTCATTTATTTGAATAAAAATTTAAAAACTGGTACAGAACAGTCTAACCAGCTTAACTGAGCGAAAAAAAAAACACACATGTAGCCTTTAGAAAATAATACAATTGAACAACTATTCCCCAAAAATGGAATTACTTAAAGTTTATAGGACGCCTAGCACATTTTTAAAATAAATGAGTAAATAAAATAATATTTTTGTTCTAAACAGAGTTGAACTCGATAAAAGTCCATACGATTTCCCCAAATGTTTTAACAAAATAAATGTTCAGCAGAATACACCCTAAAGTTGACATTTCAGTTGAACACCTGTAACAACGAATCGAAATATATTCAACACGCATGTGTTGTAGCTTGCAAACGTTTAGGAACTGTGGTTAGGTGACCATTGTGTGTGTGTGAGAAAGAAATAATTAATTTTAGACGAAACAAAAAGTGGAAAGTTTTCGTGACAAAGACATTTCAACGTTTCGTTTCCTGTCGTTATTGGTCTTGTTTTAAGTTCTTAACTGTTGTCGATAAGAAACAGTTTTTTTATTCACTATTAAAAAACTGTCAACGTTATCTTCAGCTTAGAAGTCAATATTTATTATATTTATAATATAATATATTTATTTATTATATTGTTTGTTTGTGATGATATTAGTCCCACTTCGACTCTTAATAAGACAGAACTTGAATTTTAACATCATGAAGAACAAAATGATTTATTAATCTTTTATTTGGAACAATTTGTGTCTGTTGTCCCCCCGCTAGTACAGCGGTAAGTCTACAGACTTACAACGCTACAATTAGGGTTTCGATTCCCCTCGGTGGCCTCAACAGATAGCCTCATGTGGCTTTGCTATAAGAAAAACACACACAATATACACTCTCTTATCAACTTGATATTATCTAGGTGATGTTTTGTTTGAGGTCTTTTGTCGAACAGTGTAAAGAAAAGGCATAATTGACCAGTTTAGTAAAGAGATCTGACGCGTAGAATTTAATCATGTGCTTTATATACTGTTTTCAAGGCAAGTTAATTACAACCTGTTCTGTGAACTTAATATAATTAAGCTCGTTTTGTGGATAACTATAATTTTAGTGACTTAATTTTAGTTTTGTTCTATGTAAACAATTTGTTTTACTCGAAGACTAATCATTACGGCTGCCCTCAAAATTAGTAAACGTTTTAATAATTGATTGACAGATGCCCTGTACAGAACCTTCAAAATACATTTTAATGCGTAACAATACATGTAGCATTACAATTCATTAATAAACATAAACCGTATTCAGTGCC
The DNA here is from genome assembly GCF_004210375.1 of Tachypleus tridentatus. Classification (NCBI taxonomy): domain Eukaryota; kingdom Metazoa; phylum Arthropoda; class Merostomata; order Xiphosura; family Limulidae; genus Tachypleus; species Tachypleus tridentatus. The sequence continues at coordinate 44,436,943 of NC_134825.1, read as the reverse complement.
TTTACAAAATATTTTAACGTGTAGCAATAGATATAATGCTACAAATTATAATAAACATAAACCGTGTCCGCGACATTTAGAAAACTATTTAATATAAAACTACTGCAATAATTTTAGAATTCCTCGATAAACAAGAGGAAGCATTTTCTTATTTACTGCTCTGATATATTAATCTTTTATTATTTTCAGTATCAACCGTTTCTTGATTGTTAGCGTTAAGTTGTTACGGATGGCCTTTAATCACTGCGTCAAATATTATTATACTTTATTGCCAGACTGTGTTAATATCATAAAACCTGTTCACGTAACATAGAATGTAAATTATTGAATGTTGCGAACATAATTTCTAGCCTCGAACTATACCAGCTTTTCCTAGGAATTCATTAATCTTTATTACATCAAAAGAATATAAAGCAGGAACTAAGTTGAAGTTTATAAGAATCATCTCATTATATTTTATTATTTCTAAACCCATGTAAACGATATATTGTTTTCAAATTTAATTAAATTTTTAAAAAGTGGATAAAAATATTTAGAAAAATGTACTGAAACTTGTCAACATTCTTACTTCTTTGTGTTTCTTTATAGCAAAGCCACATCGGACTATCTGCTGAGTCCGCCGCGGGAAATCGAACCCCTGATTTTAGAGTTGTAAATCCGTAGACTCACCGCTGTACTAGACAGAATAAGAAATTTATTTAGAGAAGATCTTTTTTATAAAAGACGAAAGAATGTTGTTGTTTGTAAGTTAAGCACAAAGCTACACAATGAACTACTTGTGCTCTGGCAACCACGGGTATCAAAACACGAATTCTGATGTTGTGAGTGCAAATACATACTGCTGTGCCATTGGGGGGCTGAAAGAGACTTTAAAGTGTTAGAGTTTTTAGATAAATCTGTATAACGTTACTTTAATCTGGTTTATACCTTATCAAATGCAATGGAAAATGTGATTCGTTGACCAGACGGACAATATTTTATATTGGCCCACCCAGTAGCTCAGCGGCATGTCTACGAACTTACAATGCTAAAAACCGGGTTTCGATACCCGTGGTGGGAAGAGTACAAATAGCCCATTGTGTAGCTTGTGCTTAATTAACAACAATATTATATTTCCTAACAGTTGTGTTCCTTCTTATTATTTATTTATTTCACGTGACTTTAGTCGTGTTTTATTTGGCTAAAGTTTCAAGACTAGTTTATTTGTTTGTTTAGAATGAAGCACAATGCTTCACCAGTTTCTAGCGGTGCAGGTGCAGAGACATTCCACTGGGAGATATTTCAAGAATAAATTAAACTGTGCTAATTTTATTTATTTACAATGCGAACTTGTTGTTTCTTCTGAGTTTTGGAATCCATTAACGTTCTCTTCCAACATATCTGTAACTATCCTAACTTTGGGTGAACTGTTCACATATAGGCATTCTGTGAACAAATGAAAGTTAATACTTTTTTTAACTACTTGCACTACTGTTTTATAAGTATTGCTTATTCAAGGCTAGCAGAAATTATGTATTGAATAACTATAATAGGTGCATCTTTCTATCTGATTATGAAGGAGCGAACGTGGTGGGACCGTAACAGTTGTCCACAATAATCTTGTTTAATGTAACGCAACTTCTCATCCATTTGCTTTACACCATTATGTGAGTCGTTTCGTTAACCCTTAATCACTGTTATTTATATTATTCTACTCTATCTATTGAGTAAACCGCTATATTGAAACGTAAAGATAAACTTATATATCGTTTTCGAAAATTTTATTCTGCTTGCTTCCATTCTTTGGTCACTTTCATACAGAAGTTTGGCTCTGCTATGGTACTCATCAAGTTATCTTCTTTTCATGCTTCTTAATGTTTAATATCAATGGTAATCTTCATCTAGACGTTTGGTTATAACGATATCACTCATCCATACATTTCATCATACCGATATTATTTTTCTGGAGATTTGGACTTATAGATGATTTTCATGCGAATTTACTGACATGTTTTTCGATCTTTTCGAACAAAAGTTTCGTCTTATTTATTGAGAACTTTTGTTGATTGTGCTTTTCAACACTATATTACTTTTTCCTGCACACAGTTTTCCGTTGTTGCCTGGGTTAAGAAATACTGGGAGTATTTGTCTTCTGTTTGTTCCAGTGTTTCTTTATTTGGAGTGTTAACCTCTGTTTATTCTAGTCTTTCTTTATTTGGAGTGTTAACCTCTGTTTATTCTAGTCTTTCTTTATTTGGAGTGTTAACCTCTGTTTCTGGCCCGGCATGGCCAAGCGTGTTAAGGCGTTTGACTCGTAATCCGAAGGTTGCGGGTTCGAATCCCAGTCGCACCAAACATGCTCGCCCTCCCAGCCGTGGGGGCTTTATAATGTGACGGTCAATCCCACTATTCGTTGGTAAAAGAATAGCTCAAGATTTGGTTGTGGGTGGTGATGACTAGCTGCCTTCCCTCTAGTCTTACACTGCTAAATTAGGGGCGGCTAGCGCAGATAACCCTCGAGTAGCTTTGCGCGAAATTCAAAAACAAACAAACAAACAAACCTCTGTTTGTTCCAGATTTTTGTTATTTGGAGTGTTAAACTTTGTTTGTTCCAGTCTTTTTTCATTTGGAGTGTTAACTTTAAATGGTATCTCAATATCTATAAATAATTGATATTTTAAATATTTTGTTGTGTAGTTCTCAGACGTTAGAACGTACAATAGAGTTTGTCCAGATATTTCTTTAACCAGATATTATTTTAACAGGTTTTGTCTTAATGTAGAGTTCCTTGTTGAAGGTTTATAAGCAATTCAAACTACCAATATTGTATTTATAATGGTTTATTTAATAGAACGTCAACTACTAAGCGTACAGTATTATATATTTATCTTTAAATTTGGCATTTTGGTCTTTAAAACTTTTAAAATAATTTGAGTTACAAAATAAATTTTTCTCTAGTTGTGCTCTTTTATGACTAAGTCTGTGTTAACAAATAATATTTTAATATCTCTAAGTATTTGAAAAAAACAAGTGTTGTATGGTCGGGACTTTTCAACGTGACGATTTCTAGACATCAGTGTATTCGAGTTTCTTACACGAGATTATATGAAAATAGTTAGATGTTATTTGTATAAAATACCTTATGTTTTTAAAATTTTGTTTAATATTCTGTAATAACGTATGGTTTCTGATATGCTATCAGATTATATATTTATGAAAAATATTTAATGTTTATTATTGCTTTACTGATTTTGAAATCCTCAAAACATTTATTGACCGTATTGTTTTACGTAAAACATGGCGCATGAGTAAGCTTGTTCCTCCATCTTCTTTAGCTATTGTACTTGAACTAGCTATTAGTTACTCACTGTACGTATTGAGTGGAAGTATTACGTAGTTTGGTACATACATTTGAAATGCACTATGCTGTTCTATTAATGTGATGTATGCTTATTTCTTATTTTTCGACACGTCAAATCTGTATATGCTTAGGTTTAAATGATTTTAGTAATAAAATTATTCCTCTAAAAACTTCAAACCTTTCGGCAAGAATTCTGCGAATTAATATCTAATTAAACAAAGCCGATGATAAATAATTTGAAATCTTACACGATGTTTTTTGTATTTTATGTAATTACCGTGTTTTTGTTATGTTAACCTCTGAAGAAAACAGTGATTCGCGATCATTTCTAAATAAAACGTATAGAACGTCTGTGATTAGATTACTTTCACCTATGCTACTCCTGTGGCCAGCGATGATCAGCTAAAAACTTAATAAATAGATTATTAACAGAAGGCGATATTCACGCTTATAGTTTGCTGCTTTCGTTTATGTAAGTGTTTTTTTCATTGAGCGTTCATCATTCTGGATTATAAATCCAACTCGCTACTAGTAAAAACAAAGGAAATTTCGGTATAGAGCTGTTATCCTGAAGATGATCTAAGAAGGTTGAAACATTGTTCCGTACTTTATTTTAATTAAAGTTTTAATACCCATACCAGCCGTCTTGAGAATACATTCTCGTCATCTATCTCTTGCATTATTATATTCCAAAAGAATACGATTTATTTCAGGTAACGAAGTAAAGATTTAAATATTTCAATTGAACAACAAAGCGGCTGAAAACGATCCTAGGTTTACATAAAAGATCGCTGGAATATCAATCATCACCAGTACTGAAAGAACGCATTAAAAACAAAGAGATAACTGAGAAAAAGTAATGTTGGAAACTGAAGATAATTTATTGTCTTTTTTATGAAAAGTATAATAAATCAAATTTATCTTTAGAGAAATTATAAGATCAGGAAAGATTCCCGAAATATGGATATCACTTTTATTGGTTCGTAATTAATAATTATATACAAATTGTTGTTGATTAATAGGCGTCGTTGTCTCTTAAATTGAACACAGATTTTTAAAGCATACCATAGGTTCTTTCAAATGTTATCATGTTTTTTTTAATGTAAACGTTTTTAAGATTGATTACAAAATTAAGATAATATTGTCTAAAAATGTTATTATTGTAATGAATACTGACAGTGTTATAGCTTATATACAGACGTATTTGTGTCTCACTTTGGATATCACTTGTTTAAAACTTTGATAATCCTACTAGTGATTTTAAAGTAACAAACAGTTCTAGAATCGTTACTTTAAAATGTAATAAAACGTTTTGTTGAACTAAAGAGGTGTCAGCTATAACCAACTATTTTTAGACTTTACAGCAGTTGATAGGGTAGCACTTTTAAGAATAATTTCTTATATGATCTTCACGTGCGTTAGAACGTTTACGAAATCATTTATTATGTGTTTTATAAACACAGTTGTAAACTTTGTAATATTCACTCAGAGATGCAAGGAGAGAAAATAGTGAAACGTAATTTTCATTAACTTGTGGTGCTCTGAGGTATATCCACATGACAACTTTAATCGGAAGTATGCTATTCTCAGAATAAAATGTGAATGTTAGTGATTGAAACATTTTCCTATACCAAAACAAAGCTTTGTTTACATAAACATAGCATGTGAATTACTAGATTGAAAAGGATACACAACGTGTAACGGAATACCCGTATGAATAATTGCTGAAGAATCACACCAAAAATTTTCAGGTTAGTCTCATTTGCAGATAGGGAAATCAAGGTTTCCTATGTCTCTGTATACACACATTATCCATCCGCCAGACAGCTGATATAACTTAATCAACAATTTATTGAGAACACTGGGCATATGTCAGTAAAAACACTCACCCAGACTTGTTTTTCTGACCATATATGGCTCACCAAGAGGAGAACTGTCTTAGTTTACTGTTAGATACTTCCAGGTCATCTTAAAGTTGTGACTGTATTCGGAGCCCCGTGTAAAATGTTAAAAACTTTATGAATAAAATTATGTTATTTTGCTCAGTTGTGAATAAGGTTTAAATTAAGACATCTGCAAATCTCAAGTTCTGTAACCCATCCTTAAGTTATTTAGTCCAATTCTATGATCACACAATTTTAATTTTTTTCGTTGTTTTAATAACTAGCTTATCCAACTAGTTTCGCTGTAGCACACAAATATGTAATATAAAAAGTGCACATATTTATACATGTGTTTCAGTGTATGCAGAAGAAAAAATTTGCATGTTTGAAACACCTTATATAATATTAAACTTACTATTATGTTAATATAACTTGCTAAAGAAATCTTAGAAATCTTGTGTTTTCTAAGAAAATGTTAAAACTGTTTATTGAACTCTTACACTCCGATTTTGTTACTTTATTAATTAATTGTATTTATTTATGTATAATCTATATTTTACATAATATTTTACTATTTGTTGTTAATTATTAATTACATTATAGGCTATCTGTACTGTGTTAACTACAGATATATCGAAACCTGATGTAAGCGTTATAAGCCCTCAGACTTGCGGCTGAACCATTACACAAACACTACACATATATTGCTCTCTCTCTCTCTCTAGTGATATCTTTTTATTATGTAGGAACTCCTGAAGACAAATTTGCTTATTTTAGCGCAAAAACATATTACAGGATATCTGCACTCTCTCACAGTGGGGAATTGAATACCTAATATTAATTAGTTTTGTAAGTCCATGAGCTCACCGTTAACTCAATTGGGAACTCAACTAGCAAACGAAAGGAAAAAAAAAATGTGCTTTGTACTAAAATTATAATTCTTTTTTTATAACAATTTTCTTGATAAAATTTGAATATCTCACTTTTAATAAGCAACATTTTTGTAAAATGCCCCACTGTTAACAAGCGTTGTATTTTCTAAGAGTTGGGTTTCTTTGTAGCACATATTCCTTACTTAATATTTTAATTCCAACTTTAAGTTCTTCTTAAATGTTGAGTAAAGCAAACAGTGTGTGTGTGTGTTGAGTGATTCTATTAGATTAGTAAGAATGACCTTGTTTAACACTTTATATATTTAAAATCGTTAGTAATAGCCCGAACAAGTTTTAGTCTTTCTTGGAATTAATATAAGCGACATTCTATATTCTACAATATGCTGTTGTCATACAGCTAAATAGGCACTATACTCTTCTATCTGGCACATATTTGAATAAAATCTCAACTACATGAAGCAGTGAATAGTAACTACACATTATACATATGTATGGAGACTAATATACCAAGTTACTTGTTGAGAGTGTGTAATTAGATAATGTAATATATATATATGTACTTACAAACTAACTACTTTATTATAATTCAAGAACGTCCACTTTTGCAAGTTGTTAGCTTCTAAGTTACGATGAAATGGTTTGTAATCTGTAACGCTTGAGGTGACTTATGTGGTGTGGTTAAATCTTTTCAAAATCTCTAGAAAATGTCAACTTGTCTTCTATACCAATTACTTCCGTTACCATTGGCAACAGAACGTCACGTTGGTATCGTTTAATGACGTTTAGGTAGCGTTTTCCTTGTTGCTAAGTTACGGTTACAGGTCACAGAAAGTTTACATATAAATTAAGTCGTTGTCAAACTTAACGATGCATATGTTATAATAACGGAGCAACGAAGACTTGATTGTTGGCATATCTGCACAGACTTGTAATTATTGTAATGGGTTTGTTGTATAGTGTTTAACAAGTGTGTGTTATAGGTAAAATTACTGGTATTGTATTCATACATCAAGAGTGAGCAAGTTTGATGAAACAATTTTACAGCGAAAACTATAAATTTAAACGAAATATTAGCTGTAAAATTCTGTGGGAACCGAGTATGATATTTTTTCGTCTGTTTGTGTCACCCTAGAAGTTAAGTATGGGGTTTAGTTAGCATCATAAATATCTCGAATATTAGGCCTACCAGTTTCTAATGTTTTTCGAGCTTTCCCCATTCAAAACCGTAAGTTATTGTGCTAGCTTTTCAGATGGAATTTATCTCTTATCGTTCATCCCAGCGGGAGAAAGAAGCAAAACACTGTTTCTCCACTTCGCTGGGCTTAAATATTTAATGCACAAATGAAAAGGAGTGAAAAAGGCATTTGTAGTTTAGCTTGAGAAATATAGCAAATGTTAGGCCTAATAGCACTCTGCTCTTAATTTTTGTGATGGTTTACGTTGGGATTTTTGTTAGGAGGGGAAAATCTTTTACTCTTTCAAATAATTTAACGCTGTTAGGCTAACTTTTTTTCTCAAAATGATCTTAAAATAATCTTTTATCAGAAATATTTTTTCTTCATACAAAAGATCTGCATGATCCATTAAAAGTGGCCCTTGAAGGTCAAATGAAATATAGCTTTTTTTTAGTTGGACATTGTCACAGATATATCTTACTGACTTGAAAAAAAAATGTTTAATTTTTTATCAACAGAAATTTGATATTTCGTTGAAATGAAGAAGTTAAGTTATGGGAAATTACACTTATTTGTGTAGTAACTTTTATTACTTTCATTAAACGAATTTTTCTTTTATGATTTAGATTAAGGATACGAAAAGCATTCCTGTTGTTTGTCTTCCATGTCAGTAGGCTATTTCTGTTGTTTGTCTTCTACTACAGTAGGTTGTTTCGATTGTTTGTTTACCATGACAGTAGGTTGTTTCTATTGTTTGTCTTCTACGTTTGTAGGTTGTTCCGATTGCTTGTTTGCCTTGACAGTAGGTTGTTCCTGTTGTTTGTCTCCACGTCAATCGATTCTTGCTGTCGTTTGTTTTATAAGTCTATAGGTTGTTCTCTTGTTCGTTTTCCACGCAAATAGGTTGCGTGACTCACAAGAAACGTATAGTTCTCGTGTAGGTGAAAACATACTTATATTAATTTGTAGTTTAACATGGTAACTTACCATCATACTATGCGGGTTTAGGAAGCCTCAATTTCAGAAAAGCTTCTATACAGTGTGCAGGTAGTTTTCGTAAGGTATTATTCGTAACCAACATAACAACCATACATTTAGGTATATATATATGTGTGTGTGTGTGCGTGCGCGCGCATGTGCATGTAGTTGTGTCCTGTAACTATGAACGTGAAATTCAGATTGAAAAACATTTCTAACATATAAACAACGAGCCTGGTTTTGATTTCCCGGTTGCTCTTTTAAAAGTGTTTAAAAACATTGTCTTTATAACTTATTTCTTCTTTGATTCGTAACTTATTTCTGTTTTAACTCATATCTTCTTTCTGCTTTGATTCACTATTTATTTCTGATTTAGTTTGCTTACTTACACACGTATATCTGCTTCAGTTTTCTTACTTACACACGCATACCTGCTTTAGTTTGCTTACTTACACACGTATACCTGCTTTAGTTTGCTTACTTACACACGTATACCTGCTTTAGTTTGCATACTTACACACGTATACCTGCTTTAGTTTGCTTACTTACACACGTATATCTGCTTCAGTTTGCTTACTTACACACGTATACCTGCTTTAGTTTGCTTAAGTTTGTTTACACACGTATACCTGCTTTAGTTTGCTTACTTACACCCGTATACCTGTTTTGACTCTTTACTTATTTCTCTTTTTATTTAGTCCTTATTTCTTCTTTGGTTAACTATTTATTTCTGCTTTAACTCGTTGCTTTATTCTGCTTTCTCTACTTATTTCTCTTTCTATTCAATACTGATTTCTTCTTTGATTCACTACTTATTTCTATTTTGATTCACCACTTATATCTGCTTTGATTCGCTACTTATTTTTACTTTGATTTACTACTTATTTCTGCTTTGATTCATCACTTATTTCCGCTTTATTCAGTTTTATTGTGTTTTTTATTCCATGCACGAGTCTATATCAAGCCTATCTTGTGTTAGTAATATTAAATAGCAGTGTTATTATTACTATTTCTTGTTGCATCATAGAACGACATGGTGTATTTTTATAACACCTGTTCCTTTTAAGCTACTTAGAAATATTCTAAAATTACAACACGAAGGTGACGTTTGAAAGCAAAACGCCGAATTTTTCAAAATGTAGGTTATACTTTAATAATTAGTTTTCATAAAATATTTTCAGCCTTTTCTGTAATGAATGGTAGTCATGATACGTAACTGAACATTTAAAACGTCTTAGAAAGAATAATTTTTGAGAAGAAATTAACACGAGCAAATAAAGGTGCAAAATTTTGCTCTTACAACTAAAAGTATCTAAGAAAAAATATAACATTTTATAAATGTCTTATTGAAATGAAAGAACAATGTAATAAAAGTTTGGTAAAACAAATGATATGGTAAGTGATGAAATGGTTACATGATCATTTAATTTATGTGTTTTATACAGTTATTCTTATTTTAAAAAAACAACAACTGTTAAGCCTAGGGCTCCATTAATTGGTTAATTATCTGCTGTTATAGGATGAAAGTCGCATTATAAGGCGTAATTACGCACTCTTTAATGGCATCATAAAATGTTATGTGTAAATGAATTAAATAATTCATAAAACACTTTAGTTCTTTGTACTGAAATTCATTTTATAAGGTATATTTACTTTAATAAAATTTATTATAATTTAAAATGTTCACTTTGTTCATGGTAATTTTTGTTTATTTTAGACAATTAATGATTTTTTTACAGTTTTTCTTATAAAAACAAACTCTTAAACCTACATTAATTAACTGATGATAGTCGCATTAGAAGATTGTGTGGGTGTGTTTTCATATAACCAAGCCACATAGAGCTATCTAGGGAGTCCACCGATGTGAATCGAACCGCTGATTTTAGCGTTGTAAATCCCGAGACTTACAGCCGTATCATGGGGGAACACATCATTAGATAAAAGGACTAGTAATGATATTAATTACATCCACTTTATCCCTTAAGACGATCGCATAAAAGCATTTGAATTGATTCCTACTACTTTCTGTTCAGTTAGAGACGGTGTCAGGCTAGTTGGGTTACATCACACGTAAAATACATTTTACTTACAATACAAATATAAATATCCTTCTCATTACTGGGGAAGTACTTAACGTAATTCGTTTGTTTATTGCTTGATCACTTAATACAAAAAAAAAGGGCACTAAAATTTATTTGAGAAAGTATTACCATTGTAATTAAGTTTGCATGAGGAGTTGACACAATGGTAAATGTTTGACTGAGTTTTACAAACTTACAACATTTTATAAGGCATACTTACTTTATTAAAAGTGGTTATAAAGTATGATAATTTCAAATGTTCACTTTCAATCCATGATTTTTTTTTTTTTTTTTACTTTAGAGAATTTAATTACAAAGTATTCATTCTGAGTTTTATATATTGAAGGTTGCCATGGTTACTAGATATCAAGACCGATTCGCTGTTAACGTATGATAAATAAATTTCATTAAGAAATTGTGACGACTGGTTTTAAGAAAGGGATTATTTTAGTTTAGTTGCTGTTTTTAACAATGCCTAAACAGCGGTAAGTGTATTTTGCAGATAGCGGCGTGATTTAAGGACATGATGTCAATAGTATATATGTAAAAACGGTCATCGAAGAAGGTCTAAACGTTGTTCGCTCCTTTACATAGTGCTTTATCTACCAACACCAGCCGTTTTTACATATATACTTTTCTCTACAAGTGAGTTTTCTCGTCATCACGGATTATGTTTATAGGATAGTTTGTTTTTTTCAGCAACACTGGCAAGTATTTAACAGTGTTTAAAAAATGCAATGATTAAAATCTGTTGGTATGTGTTGTTTTCTGACCAAGCATAAACGCTGACAAGTGATTAATTATGTGTAATGTCGTGACAGAAGTTTGAGTCTATTTGACCTACTGTTTTATAACGAAATCCAGGTAGGTAGGTGGATAAAAAAATTAGCATGATATTTGGTGCATAATAATAGTAGACGTACTTATATTTATTTTCTTCTCATTTTTTGTATTGAAGAGCGGTGAATGCGTAAGTGATGTGACTGTTATTTGTACAACTCTACGTGAACTCATGTTTCGAAAAAAAAAGTTGAAAATTACGAATACAGTTTAGAGAAGAACATTTTAATAACTACTGTATTTGTTGTATGTTACCTGTGTATTGTAACTCTTACCATGAACAAACATTTCTCTGTATCGTATGCAACCAAAAAATATAAAAATTCAAATATTTTTATTACAAAATTTGTGTTCTAATCTTTAACAGATGTTTCATGTCATTGTTAATACCAAATTTCAGCGCAAAGAGCTAAAATGGTTTTGGAATTATCCAAATAACTTATACATTATTTTTATGATGCCATTAAAGAGTACATAACAATAAAGGTCACATTAAATATAAATTGTAACCTGTCTGTATGCTGCATATACAGATATTAGAACAAGGTTTTGTTAAGCCTAATGAAGATTTGTCACGTGAACGTCTTCAGTCGCTAACTTTCGTTTGTGTCTGTCTTTCAGTTTGGGAAATGTACAGGCTTTGTAAATTTTCAATACTAAATGAGTCACCGCGAAGACTTACCTATGTAATTCGAAGTAAATATACTTGTATTCGGTAGGGAAAGAACTAAGATCGTTTAGGAAGTGAAATTCAGACGATCTGAATATATAGATATTTCATACGTTTACATGCCTTAGGTCTGAGTGAACGTAATGTACATGTGAGGATTGCAAACACGATAAAAAAAAGTTGTAGTTTTTATTCATACTATCAATAACTTTTATGTTTATCATTAAACAAAACTACCAATGCTATTTGTCGTTATTATTACTGGACACTTAGTATTACCTTCAACTGGAAACGTTAAGTATTTTGAAATGTATAGTGCCATGGAAAGATTTACAACTCATGGAGAAAGGAAAGAAACACATTGTAAGGCAAATTTTGTTGTTACCGAAGATTATGCTGAATAATTTACTTTATTCAAATATGTCGAGCTTAAAGTCAAATTATACATATTATTCATATTTAATAGTTATACTGTTAATAAAAACAGTATTAATTATGTTTAATTTATGATAAAGCTTTTTTTACGTTTATCTGCATTTTCTTAATTATATGTATATCATGTATTTGTCTTTTTGTTTTGTTTTCAATTGTCCAGAAGTAATTAATTATGGATATGACCACCATCATCGTAGCCTCAGTTTTAGGAACACTAGCGGCGCTAGTGTCGATGAGTGTGACATTGTTCCTTTGCTACATTTACTGCAGGAAGATTGAGCACAAAAAGACAGCAAGAGATGAATTAGAATCACTACAGTTTGGGAAGCCGCCACCTGCAGGACAAGGAGACGGAGCGAAAGAGCTTTCAAGACATAACGTGGAGGACCGAATTCAACAAGGACTAATACCGTCCCTTATGGGACCCTCGGCATCGCACTCAACGCTGTGAGTGTCAGAATGTGTCTCTTAGAGTACCTTAAGTAACTTTTACATCTATTAAGCTAACAGAAATGATTGTTATTCTACGTTGCTGAACAAAGCTGAGGAATAAATCAACCACGAAGACAGTTTTATTAACAAAACATCCAATATATATTTATTCCTTAAATTTTTTAGGCTTAACCAATTACGATTTATATGAACTTTCATAGAATGTACTAATAGTATGAAACGAAGTTTCAATTTTATGCTTTTTCCATGTGAAAGTCCTTTCAAACATTATGTTCCTCAAAAGAATTATTGTATTTGAAACAGAATAACATCATAGATTACGAAAATTAAGTTTTGAACTGAACTGTATAACCAATACGAACTAATCTTATTTATAGTTTCAACATTGAAGGATGGAGGAATATTAAAAATCGAGCCTAATGCTTGTGGTAAAGATTACATCAAAAGGAAATTGATTTTCTTCTCATTCATCTGTTTCTTTTGTTTGTTTTGAAATTCGTGCAAAGCTACACAAGGGCTATCTGCGCTAGCCGTCCCTAATTTAGCAGTGTAAGACTAGAGGGAAGGCAGCTAGTCGTCACCACCCACCGCCAACTCTTGGGCTACTCTTTTAACAATGAATAGTAGGATTGATTGTAACATTATAACGCCCCCGCGGCTGAAAGTACGAGCATGTTTTGTGTGATTCAAACCCGGATTACGAGTCGAATGCCTTAACCACCTGTTCTTGCCGGCCCGCTAATTCATCTAACGTGTTTATTGAAACTTTCAAACCAGAGACGTGTAAGAATTGAATATCTGCTGTCTAACATAAAGTTCATCATAAAAATTAGTTGCTATATACATTTACTTGTAAATTTTAAAAATGTTCAAAATCTCTTTTTAGTATTACCGAAGACGAGAAAGAGAACACCAGCACCACCATCCAAGGACCAATTTCTTTTCTTCATTCTCTTTTACCGTCGGCTGAGGTAATACGAAATAAAACTAGCAGTTGAAGTTTAATCACATCAGTAGGTCACTGTATAACTTATACCAACTATTATAAAACATGAAAAATAGATAAGTACATGTACACGAATTAAGAAAAATGTGGGGATTAATTACGCTAAATATGACTAAAAATCTGTATTAGATTAAAGTATTAAACAGATAACGTGCTGTTGTGAATCTCATATATTATGGAGTTAATGTATGTGTATGTGTTTTCATACAGCAAAGCCACATCGAGCTATCTGCTGAGTCCACCGAGGGGAATCGAACCTCTGATTTTAGCGTTGTAATGGAGTTAATAGGCCTAAAGTATATTTATACCAGCTGTTTATCTATCCATAAAATAAAATGAGTTATCGCAGGTATAAAAATATCAAAATGCAATATAAAGTAACAAGCTAATAATTATCTTTCATCAACTTCGCGTAACATTTTACGCAACAACATTAGACTTGAGTTTTTAGCGAAAACTTTAATTTAAAAATGTGATAATTACTTATATTCTAAGTATGAAAGGTAATATTTTAAAAAAATTCAGAATTTCATTAATAATCAAATGTGGTTTAGGGATAATCTTAGTATAAAGTTATAACCGTAAAAGCGATGATAAAAAACACTTCTGGAAATCGTTTGGACAATTGGTGGAGTTTTCTTTAAATTTCTTGAACTGTCTCGTTTAGTTTTCTTGATTCAAGAACGTTTTACTAAAGATTTAATGCCTGAAAATGATAACGATTTCAATAGTTTATTTTCTTTTTTGTTGTCTTATCTGATCTGTCGTTCTGTTTATTAAATACCATCATGATTTTTTATTTACGATAAATATCTGATGCAGAATTCACTGAGTCAAAGCAATTTTGTTTTAAACAATGAAACTGAAATGACAGAAATTGTGTTATTTAACAACTTTTAATGAATATAACACTGGTATTTACGGTTTCGCAGTAACGTATGTCTGTATATAGTGGCTATATACTTATAAACGGATGTTTATTGTGGTTACAAATCTCTTCTTGCTGTACAAAGTTCAACAGAATTTTTACACATTCTCGTTGACAGCAACAAGAGGAAGCTGCAGACCTAGCTAACGCCATGGCTGAACCAGACGATCCAGCTGGACAGATACAGTTTAGTCTGGAGTATAACTTCTCTAATTCTACTTTGGCTCTGAAGATTATACAAGGTAGAGACTTACCTGCCAAGGATATTATAGGCAAGTCTTTTTCTATATGTGTTATATATATATATATATCCATTTTACGTGTTGTTGCTGCTCAAATAAGAACCGATTTCATTATTCTATCGTTTTATACAGTTAACGTATTATTTTTTGGTGCCGATGCAGAGATGAACATCATAATATAAATGACATGTAACAAAGCAATAGTTAACAATACATATATGTAGACTGCGCATGTTTAGTTGCTACAAAGAGAAACAAGATGTTGGAGTGTCAAAATATTCTTATGTACGCACGTATGTCTTTAAGTTATTGTACTTACGTGTTTGTGTGTATATAACCTTATAGTCGTTCTGACAATACACGTATTGACATGTTGTTCACCGCGCTATTTCTCCTATTAAGTGTATTTCACCTGGTAAAATGCGAGGAATAATATTGGAATTTTTATCATTATTGTTATAAAATATATGAACAGTGAATATGTAGAAAATGTACACTTGTAATTTGATTATTTAAACTTATATTATGCACAAGTAAGCTACAGTTTATAGTTTTGCATTTAAAAATAAATCATTTTTCGATATTAAATCCATAAAATCACTTTTTTGCGTATTTATACATTTAAATTTACAGACAAAAATATACGTGTTGAATAAAAAGTATGTAGGTAATAAATTAACTAATTGTTTTACGTTAGTCAATGTCATACAAAGGTTGTTTCGGATATATCGGAGCCATTGATCAAGAAGGAGGGACTGTAGTAAAGATATTTTAAATATCACATCGTGGTTGATTAAACAATATAACTTGAAGATCTTACAATAATCTACCAATAAGGGTTTTTCGGGAATGATATAATAATTAGTCACCAATGTTTTTGTTTATTTTTTAAATCATATGGTGGTTCATTTTATAAGGTTATTTTGAGCAGTTAATTAAATTCTATTTTGGTGAAGATAAACCAACAACAATTAATACAAGGTTCTTTTGGAAATCATGTAGTAGATGCGTCTGTGAGTTTACTTTATAAATGCTTTGATACATTAACTACAATGTAATTATTGATCTTGCAAGTTATTTGAATATCACTTAAATAGTGGCACTAGGATAAATCTGATGGTCATTGAAAACTTAATATAGTGGGTTAATCCAAAAACCACTCATCGGCTCAAACCAGTGTTGAAAGCTTGATACTCTAATAATAGCCGGGTCTGGCATGGCCTAGCGCGTTAAGGCGTGCGCTTCGTAATCTGAGGGTCGCGGGTTCGCGCCCGAGTCGCGCCAAACATGCTCGCTCTCCCAGCCGTGGGGGCGTTATAATGTGACGGTCAATCCAACTTTTCGTTGGTAAAAGAGTAGCCCAAGAGTTGGCGGTGGGTGGTGATGACTAGGTGCCTTCCCTCTAGTCTTACACTGCTAAATTAGGGACGGCTAGCACAGGTAGCCCTCGAGTAGCTTTGTGCGAAATTCCAAAACAAACAAACAAACTAATAATAGCAAAACAGATTATTTTATAAGTTAGTTTGTATGTTATCAATAGTTATTGTTGGAAAATAATATATGAGCCAGCTGACATTACAGGTTAATCTAATGATAGTACATTAGTTGGCCTTATAGTATGTAGATTATTCAACAGTTTATACTGAAGTTAATACTAACAGCATTGAACTATTTACATTTAGATTATTTTGTAATCTCGTATATCGCTTCTAGGCTAATGTGAAGATTTTTAAGTAATTCACACCTTCGGTAAATTTAAGTATATTACAGTAGTTATGTTATAGAGTGGTGTGAAATTATTTCAAAATACGACAGCGGAGAGTGTTTTGTAGATCGATCCACAGTCGTCATTATGATTAAATGTGAAGATATTACAACAGATGGTTTTAATGAACAATATACATAGATATGACGCAACAATTAGTATTCAAAGTTAATCTGTAATTATTTGAACAGATGAAACTGCGGAACAACCTAGGGAAGGACAATACAGTAATTAATATTATTGGATCACCTATAGGAAATTTATCGGTTATATGAAAATTAACGGAATTCATTTCAAATTAATGTGCTAGTCATCAGTAATTAACATCGACCATTAATCTGTTGACATTAAAAATGTATATGATGACTTGAGGGAAGTAAAGTATTTAATCTTGAAATGTTTTATGCAAAGGGACGACTGTGTGTTTACCTCGGGATATTACAATTGTTGATCTAATAAGATATAGAAGATATAATGTACTACATTTTTACCTCGGGACATTATAATCGTTGATCTAATAAGATATAGAAGATATAATACACTACATTTTTACCTCGGGACATTATAATCGTTGATCTAATAATATATAGAAGATATAATACACTACATTTTTACCTCGGGACATTACAGTTGTTGATCTAGTAAGATATAGAAGATATAATGTACAACATTTTACATTACGTCTGCTCGTGTACTTCATCACTGATATAGTACAATGGTTGTATTTCGTTTTGTTGTGTAATCTGAGAGGATGTCAATATATGATGGTCAATTTTAACCCGGAAATAGTGACGTAGATGGCCCGGTTGTAAAAAGTTGAATTAGCAAAATTGTTAGTATTGTAGTTTAGTATGAATATAGTACAATAATTAGTACTGAAAGCTAATCTATGAATGGTACAACTGTTGGTATTGTAGTTTAGTCTGAATACATTACAATAGTTAGTACTGAAAGTTAATCTGTGAACGGCACAACTGTTAGTATTGTAGTTTAGTCTATATAATACAATAGTTACCGCGTAAGGCTAATCTGTTAATGGCACAACTGTTGATATTGTAGTTTAGTCTGAATATAATACAATAGTTACCGCGGAAGGCTAATCTGTGAATGGCACAACTGTTGGTATTGTAGTTTAGTCTGAATATAATGCAATAGTTACCACGGAGGGCTAATCTGTGAATGGCACAACTGTTGGTATTGTAGTTTAGTCTGAGTATAATACAATAGTTACCCTGGGGGCTAATCTGTGAATGGCACAACTGTTGGTATTGTAGTTTAGTCTGAATATAATACAATAGTCGTTACCGTAGAGGACTAATCTGTGAATGGTGCAACTGTCGGTATTGTGTATTGTAGTTTAGTCTGAATATAATACAATAGTTACCATGAAGGACTAATCTGTGAAGGATAAGGTAGTTTATCTTGTTGTGTAGTTCTTAGTCTTAGGGCGATACAATCGAACTTTTTTATAGATCTGCATAATGTCAGTTGAAGCTAGAATATAAATCAAACAACCCTTAGAGGGTGTCAATTACAATATAGTTAATACTTAATATTACACCAATGCCTTATCTATCGTCATAAGTTCAGGTTTTCAGATTTTTTCCGAGTGTTACTGGTCTAAAATGTGTTAGAATGTTTTTTCTATGTTATTAAAGCCATAAAATAACGTATTAATTAAGTCAATCAAGTTAAGTAATATATTTGTTGCAAACGTTTTTAGACGTTTTTTTTGCAAAAAAATACGTGCATGTAGCCGCCTATAATTGATAATTAATCAAATACTCTTGTCCGAACGAAGAACAGAATTAACAGTCACTCTTATAACACACCCATGGTATCAAAGTACGGGTCGCGTTTTGCAGCAATGGGCCATAAAAAGGGAACTCTTTAATTTAAAATCCAAGCATGCTGACTATTATAGATAACGCTAAGCTTCGTGAAATCTTGCTTGGATCTCTCTGTTTTACGCGACTTGATGATTAGAGAGCTCGACTCACATTCTGAGAGTCAAGAGTTCCATTACCCATTACCGGACATGCTTGCATATTCAGTTGTGGGAATGTTATACTGTTACGGTAAAAGAGCCAGCCAAAAGTTGGTAGTGAGTTGTGTTGATTAACTGCCTTCTCTTTACTGTATCACTTCTAAATTGGGGATGGCTAACGCAGGTAGCCGGTTTTGCTCGAAATTCAAACCAAACCAACCCGTAGGAAATCAGTAGTTACTTCACCCTAAATACTGTATATTTATCATTTGATGAAACAGATTTCTCTAAACAGTTTTAATAGCATGAGAGCGGCTGGTACACATTTTCGTTTCTCGGTGGAACATCAATAAATGGACGTACAAAACTAAAACGCTAGCATCTGGAATTCGATTCCTTGCAGTGAATACAGCAGATAGCCTAATCTAACTTTCCTCTAAAACAAACAGACTTACAAAATTTCATAATCCAAAAAAATTAATTATAAATCATTTAAATGTTCCAAAAAACGAATAATAATAAATTCATATAATTGAATTTCTTAAGGGAAAATGTTTCTGGTGAACTATCTGAAATTGCTATATGTATAATATAACTATTTTTATTCATTTAGTTTACGTTTATCAGCAAAAAACTAGTTGAAAATATTTTAAAAACAACGCTAATGTTAATATATTTTGAAATATTGCGGAACATTTCAGTAATTTAAGGTAAATTAAATAAACGTTCATATGTTTCAAATTTCTAACAATAGTTTTAAGATTAGGGGCTGTTCTGGGTTTTAGGTTTTAAATCTGGTCACCCTGAAACAAACAAACAAAAGCTATTTGTTTTGCGACAGGCACATTTATTTGACATTTATGTTGACCACCCCATCTATTGGTTATTTATTTCACTACTTTCATTTCTTTTCTTTTTTGCCAAGTTTTTATTAATGCTCTAAGTTTTAATATTTTTAAAAATATTCTCTATTCTATAAGTACTTTGATAAAGTTTAAATTAAATTATATAGATTAAGTCATCAGCAAAATCATTTTCAAATTTAAAAAAATGGTAAAAACTGTAAAAAAAGCAAACGAACCACGTGGTTAACGTCTCATCGAGGTCACAATTGTTTGGTCGAAACGTTTACTACAAAATCATTTTACCTCAGTCTTGTAGATTTTAATATATATATAATAATTGTTTTATATTTTCGAGTCATATCACGTCATAGGAGCACCTGTTTGTAAACAAAGTGTATTGTCTTCTGTTGCTTTGAGGTTTATGGGTAAAGTAGGTTAAAGCAATTTTGAATTTTTTTGTACTGTCTTTATATTTTACAAGACAATATATTGAATGTACCTACAGTTAAATACCAACAATGTTATTTCCAATCATTCTTGTTTGTTTAAAATTATTTGTTTGTAGAACTAATGCAAGCTTAAAGTTGATAGTTTACATTAATACTTTTATAAACGTTAATATAACTTGCTTAGGGACGACGACTGGTTTTCATGAGTGTGATGTTGTTTGTTAAAAATATTTTAAAAACCAGGTTAAAGTAAGGCTGAAGCTTTTGTATTCTAGGAACAAGCGACCCCTATGTGAAAGTGTATCTCTTGCCAGATAAGAAACACAAGTTGGAAACCAAAGTCAAGCATAGGACTTTAAATCCTCGTTGGAACGAAACACTTTATTTTGAGGGTAAGAACAATAAATACTGTAATGGCTTAAACTTTACATTTCCTTTATATTTTTCTGGACTAAATCTCTACTGGTACTTTTCTTTACAACATGAATGAACCTTTTTAGACCATTACTTTTCTAGAGCTCTTTTTACCAGCACTATTTGGGCGAAATCTTGGACTCTTTTTTTTGTTAAAAATAATATAAAAAAACGACAACCCTAACCATAAAAAAAAAACAGAAAAACTACAGTCTTTCAAGTTCAAACTTTGCTTTCAAGCTTGAAAACAACCTCTTCTCATTGTTTGACTTTCTGGTCTCTCGAAATTTTCAAAGGTTTTTTTTTACGCACTGATAGAAGACATTTACAAAACTTCCTGTTCGACATAACAGCTTTTTACCTCAAGCTACGAATTAAACTTGTTGCATGTCTCTCGAAACGACAGTTCAACGTTTCCTCTAATATCTTTAGTTTGCACGCAAAATAGTCTTTCCACAGTAAAGAGTGTAAGAACAGTATTAATTTAAAATCTAAAAGCGACATTCGTGAATAACAAATTTTCTATCCACTAAAATGACTCCTAGTTCACAATTTTCCTTTTTGTATGGACATTTCTACCAACTTACGTCATGATTAAAAGAACTTACTTTGTTTTCTTGCTACTGAGTTTACAAATATCGATGATTATCATGTTTAAGTTGAAGAAAGGTTTGTAGCTTTTGTCAGGTGATGGCGCTCTAGCAGTCAGGTATTAAACTTTGAGATCAGAAAGTTGATTAACAGTCAGCAGAGGTCGGAAACCGCAATATGTAAGTACACCATATCTACAGCGAAATGAAGTACTATAGTCTGTATCGTATAATCAGTGTATCAAATTACTGAATTTACCTTTATTCTAGCATGAAGCTTCGTTAAAACTAATCCCTTTAAGTTCTCTCAATTATCTTTTAACTTTTCCCCCCATCTAGGTAAGTGACAAAGAGTCATTGTTTAGGATTTAAAATTTGACAGAGTCGTCGAGCATAACTTGTATGTTACTCAAGTATTCACTTGCGTTAAAGATAGCAATAACATTGCCTTTGTCTGGCCGTTTGACATTTAAAATGTTATATATTTACAGTTGTTTTAAGATGGCGCAGCGGTGTATCTATGGAGTTCCAATACAAGAATCCGGGTTTTGATACTCATGGTGGGCAGAGCACACATAGCTCATTGTGTAGTTTTGTGCTTAATTATTAACAAACAAACTTTTAAAGCTGAGATTTCTTCAAAGGTTTGGATATCTTCTGGTATTAAAATTATAAAAATAAAGAGTTTTTTAGTTTCTTGAAGAAATAATCACATGAATGAGTTTTAAAATGCAAGATATTCTTAACGACTGTACGGAATCAGTCTTATTATTATAACTCCTGAGGTATGATCATGTTAGAAACAACAGTACAAAATATATATTTTATCAACATCCTGTTGAGTTTCTTTTTAAAATTTACTGAGGTGTTTCACAGATGTATTCTTTAACTCGGACAAACTACACGTTTTAACATGTTTTACGCATTCCCATTACAGCAGAAAGAACGTAGTAAATCTAGTGAGTTTTTCTAGTGTCCAATTATGACTCGTTAATGACTGAATTCTAATGATTCCATTAATTTGCATACAAATTGTTTCCTGGTTATTTATTTCTTTTTTGAGTGGAACGAAGAACTAATCCACATCGTGAATTCCACATCCAAACATAAAACATGTCTGCTCCGAAATATGCCAGCTTTATTTTAATAACATTTCATTTAATTATGCTATTATTTAATACACAAATAATTATTCACACATTGTCAACGTTTTAACTAGTTTTGATTTGTATTTAACACAAAACAGTATTCAAATTCATATTTGTTATAGCATATTAATTTTAAAATGTACATCGTCAGCATAAACCAAAACATTTTTATTCACAGCTAAGAAAAGTTACAAACACATTAGATGGTGTGAAGCTGTGATCAATGACCTTTAAACTATTCGTCACATCGTTTTCCATAAGATGTTTTAGACTGCGCCGACTTTGAGGCTCTATGAAGATAAATGTTTGTTTGGAAATTAGTATATGTTAAAACTTAGTGCGTCTGGAATTACTTCTCAGTGAACACTCAACACTCTATCTTAGAAAAATCTTGATAGATTTAATGGATCATTTAAAAAAAAATATGTGCGAATACATCAAACATAAACGATAAAGAGTAAATAAAATTATCCCCTACAGCTAACTCTTTTTGCCTCAATAAATAAATTCTTGCCATATACCCTTACTTTTATTCTCAGAAGGAAAGAGTTCACAGTCGTCATAGTTTCAGTGAGAAATTTCTATTAATGTTGCAGTTCTGAAACCTTTAACACCATTTTCACTGTAGTGAAATAATCGATTTCATATTTGATCAGACAGTCTGTATATATATATGTTGTCTAGGGTATCCACTTTATAAACTTCAGAAGTCCATTCTCTATCTACATGTCTTCGACTATGACCGCTTCACGCGAGACGATCCTATAGGTGATGTGTATTTGCCATTAAGCCAAGTCGATCTCACTCAGAAGCCAACATTCTGGAAATCCATCAAACCGGCAGAAGACTCAAAAGTGAGTACATATAACTCATCTGATGATATGATATTTCGTGTGGTATAGCTAAACATTTTAAATTCGAACATTATCACAGAACACTTTTAGAAAAAATAATATTAAAAAGATAAACAAGGACATGAGGTGCACGCTTAAGTTTCATCCTGTTTATGAAATTGCATAGAAAATCTTCATAGTTTATTAGGGGAGAATTTCTAAACTTGAATAAAAATAACTATAATACATAGACTGTTAACTTGTTGTTCTAAATCATTTTTAAAATACACAAATGAGGCCATTGCAAACAAAGGTACATATGAAATATATCTGTAGTTATTTTACAAAATTAACTTTACAGATGATAATAATCATCCCTGGTGTAATACCTTCACAACTTTTAAATATAAGTAAAGCAGAGGCTCTAATAAGTGTAACAGAACAGTGATTTAGGTGTTGCCTATTAAAATCTATTTTTATTTTTCGTAGACTTACACTTCTTAAACTGAGACCATTAGGGTGCATTTGGATCCCCATGAATCATGTCCGAAATTTCATAAAATATTTTTAAAACATGATTTGTATAACACGACATAATTTTTGCAAAAAATTAAATTTATATGAGTTAAAACATCCAATTTTAGAATACAGCTTTTCATGTACATATAACATTTTTTCTTGCAAAATAAAAACCATAGGTCGCCAAAAATATTTAACCCAAAATGGATCTTTAAGTTGCTAAAGTTAGAGAACCACAGTTGATTTTAATTTTTTTCTGTAGAGTATAGACCACTCTCAAAACACAGTTAAGGTGGTGATTATTAAAACATTATTTTTCTATAGATTACTCTGAAGACACAGTTAAGGTATTTGTTGTTAAAGCCTGCCTTTTTGTAGACCGCTCTTAAGGAAAATTAAGGTATTGATTGTTAAAGTTTGTTTGTTAGACTAATCTTAAGCTACATAAAAAACCTTTAATCAATTTACATTTATTTTTCATTCAGTTAAAACTGCCCTTTAACTTCTAGTAAGTTCTGTGTTTGATCCTTTCGATCAATTATAAGATATTATACAAGTATATTTCCTTCTAAATACCTTAGATGATAAAAACTAAGGTGGATACAGGAGCAAAAGGATACAAACTCTCGATTTTGTTAAATATTAAAACTACTTTTAATTTTTGTATTAAATATAATGATGAGGAATAGTTATGAGAAAGAAGAAACAGTGCGAATGTTCCTTTAGTTTATTACTGTTCGATACATATAAACATGTGAGCGAAGTTTTATTGTACGCCAACTAACTGTGCAAACATTTGTTTCATTAAGATATACAACTATACAACGGATACACTTATTTATAATTTCTCATATGTATATATCTATATGTACGTATGTATATTTATGAATAAGTAACTGTGAGATAAAAACATATAAACTTAGATTAAATAACAATAACATAACAAAACCACCTTAAAGTATTTTCTGTGTTCCTCGAGGGGAATCGAACCCCGAATTTTGGCGTTGTAAGTCCGTAACCTACTACTGTCACTCCGAGAGACTTAAATAAGAAAACCCGTACCATTACCAGCTGATAGCTATTGTTTCAAACAGCGTCAGCGGCCATCAGTTCAGCTACCTCGATGATAAAGATCTGTCAACCAATGGAAGTGCTTCATGTGGATTTTGCTGACTAATGGAAATGCTTTGTGTGGATTTAAATGTAGAAAATAGCCTGGTGCTTTTTTTTTACTTTTACTTTCTTTTGTTCCGAAAAATAAATTCTACACTTTCTTTTGTGTATCTCTGTAGAATATATCGTGAAAAGAAAACGTTTAAGCTTAGCTTTGATGTTCCGAGAAACGTCAAATTTGATCAGTTTAGCTACGTTTAGTGACATAAAATGATATCCAATATAACTTTTTAGATCTTTAAGTGTGGCATATAGTTTGTTTTATGATAAAATATACACGTGTACACTCTTTCATTCCAAAAAAGGAGGCTGAGATCAAGAGATCTGAGATGATAATTTTAGCTACATTGCTGAATCAGGTCAGTCTCTCTTTCGGAATGAAATAATATACAATCATGTTTTGTTTATAAAATATAGGTCACGACCTAGTTAATTTTACTGCAGTAAAGTGTTTACTTTGCTTATTAAATATACATGTTAAAATGTTCTTGCAGTTGGTAATGATAATTCAGAAAATTGTCGTCTAAATAGTTTTCTTTTTATGTATTTTGGTTTATACTGAGAATTATTTTATGGATTTTGGTTTACACTTAGGATTATTTTATGTATTTTGGTTTATACTGAGAATTATTTCATGTATCTTGGTTTACACTTAGGATTATTTTATGTATTTTGGTTTACACTTAGGATTATTTTATGGATTTTGGTTTACACTTAGGATTATTTTATGTATTTTGGTTTATACTGAGAATTATTTCATGTATCTTGGTTTACACTTAGGATTATTTTATGTATTTTGGTTTACACTTAGGATTATTTTATGGATTTTGGTTTACACTTAGGATTATTTTCAATAAACGAAAATGTTTTTAATCCCGAATTTTGACTAACCTTCTATTTCTAATTATGCTGTTGGTAATTTATATCAAATAATTATGCATCTCAGCTTCATAGATACGTTGTTATTTATCATTATTTTTCCTAAACAAAGTTTTATTTAAGCTTAATAACATTAAGGAGATTAAAAAACAACAACAACAGCCGATTAACAAAGTATAAATATACACATACACTCAGTAGAAGTTACTGTTATACTCCCTTGTGATTCTCTCTATTTCTTAACTGCCCCACAGTTTAAAATGGTTGGGTCGGTGATTTACTTGTATGATACTTAATAATGAGAATTATATATGCTTATTCACACCTTTACATGTGTAATGAACACGGTATACAATTCATAGATCTGTTGCCATTGGTAATCAATACCATAAAGAGAAATCGCAGCTTGGGATATGAACACCTGAGCTAAGCTCTTTTGTTCGCTTGTTCTCGTGAACTGAAGAATTTCAATAAACAATGTGCTTGTCTTGTTAAATATTCCCTTTTCCCGCCAATTTATTAGCACCTTTGAAGTAGCTCGTATCGGCCATTTAACACAAACTAATTAAAAAACCGGGTTTCGATACAAGTGGTGGGCAGAGCACAGATAGCCTATTGTATATCTTTGTGCTTAATTCAAAACGAATGAACGAACAAACAACAACGATTAAAAATAAAGTAAAATTTTTTTTTTTTTTTTTTACAATAATATAATACTGGCTGCATGTAAGTTTTTAATAGGTTAAAAACTACGTATAAATAGAATATATAGTAAGTTGTTCAGGCATAGAATCTGGTACTTTCTAAGACTTTACGAAAGAATAATAGGTAACCTTTATGATTGTAACGTACAAATCTTTGATTAGTATGTATTGAATAAACCAACTCTTTTTCACCAGGTATGGCCATGTGATTAGGACCCTTGACACGTACTCTAAGAATCGGGGGTTTAAATACCCGTCACATTAGACATATTCGACCTTTTGACCGTAGAGCGAGTTATGATTTTTCGACCAATCCTACTATTCATTGATAAAATAGAAGCACAAGAGTTGGCGGGGGGTGATGATGACTAGCTGTCTTCCCTCTAGTCATACACTGCTAAATTAGGGACGGCTAGCGCGGATAACCCTCGATTGGCTTTGCGTGAAATTCAAAAAACTAACAAATAAATCTTTTTATCAGAAGTATATCGAACAGCTAGTAGTATTATTGAATAACATCTAAGGATTCGTTTTTCTAAATGGAACTTAATATGCACTTCTAGCAAATAAGCTCGATACAAGTCTGCTCGAAATCTTTCAGTTTAAGGTATCTGGCATTTGTGTCTTACTAAAATACATCATAAAGTTTTTGAGTAGGAAAAATAGCTTTCAAAGATCAATGTTAAACCTACCATAAAAAATATAATTACCAAAAAAAATCAAAATTAATTTTGTTAATGTAGATTTGTGCTTATCAATAAACAGTCAACTATCTGTGCTGAGACCACCACTGGTATCGAACCACAGTTTCTATTGTTAGAAGTCCACAGACATTCCTCTGTTTGGGAAATAGAAAGATCAATAATGGTAGATCCAGAGATCAATATCAAGTGTATCATTTCTTTTTAATAATGAAAGAATCCCCTGAATGTTTCCATTGTTATGGTTATAATTTATTTTGTAATTGTTATTCTTCTAATCATTCAACAACAAAAAATACAGATACGACTTATCTTCAGGCTTGGTTTAATATTCTGGGATTATGAAGCATAGATTCGTGTACAACAAAAATCTTAATGATTGCGTACGGCGTTTGAAATGTCTTTCACAGATCTAAAGCAACCTAAGTCCATTACTATTTTATTTATCTGTATTGAGAAATGGTAGTACTTACTGGAAGGGACCTAACTCGTGGACATATATCAAATTAATAGGAGAATGAACCTAACGTTTCGTTTCTTTTCTTTTTGGCAAGTTTTTCTTGATTAATAAAAAGTACAGTAATTTTGTTGTTTTAGATTTTTGTGACCTGAGAGTCATAAAATGTTGAAACTCTAAATTTATCAGTATCAGTAAAATGCACAAAATTATCGATTCTTCTGTCTTAATTCGAAAAGAGTAATAATACATCTTTATATGTAATTCTAACTAAATATTACCAACCGTTGTGTCCAAGATTGTCGTTTAGGAGTTATTTGCCTAAGAAAGTTTATCTGTAGCTTTTGATTAAATCAAATGACTTGCATAGCTCAGAACTTTACATTAACCCAGTAAATAATGTAGTTAATTTGATGCATCGTTCTAACGGCACTTAAGGCTATCTTTGCTGAACCTACTGCTGGTATCGAAAGCCAATATTTAGCGTAATAATTCCTCTTCCTGTTAAGTTATCGGAGTATGTGACATAATAAAATAAAAATGCACTTGAATCATCATTTGGGTAGTTTCAGTGTCTTAACTTTGATTGTTTCTACATTGAAATAAATCATAATGTGTGACTAGTTTTCGATTTAAGAATTATTTACTATTCCAAACTAGAATCGCCATATTACTTTGATCAAACTATACAAATAATAACCAACCATAATAGATAATTAGGTACATCAGTGTGAACAATTTAGTTGCACAAAATATGAACAATTTCAATTAACAGAGAGTAAAATTTCCATAGTTTAACTTCTAAAACTTTTATTGGATCGTAATAATAAGTAAAACGTCCCTTTCAAGAAAAGTAGTTTATTACTGTCCTGATATTGAGGTTCTGATTAGTTTACTCGAAAACTGTTTAATTAAACGAATTGACGTAGTACAGACATAAATATGGCCCGGCATGGCCGAGCGCGTTAAGGCGTGCGACTCGTAATCTGATGGTCGAGGGTTCTCGCCCGCGTCGCCCCAAACGTGCTCGCCCTCCCAGCCGTGGGGGCGTTATAATGTGCGGTCAATCCTACTTTTCGTTGGTAAAAGAGTAGCCCAAGAGTTGGCGGTAGGTGGTGATGACTAGCTGCCTTCCCTCTAGTCTTACACTGCTAAATTAGGGACGGCTAGGTGCAGTGGGCTAACAACCTACTCACTTAAATTCTTGTTACGGAAACCGCAGTGATTGCGACCCTATGTTCCTTAATGGAATGGAGAAGCAGATGATGATGATGACAGACATAAATATACTAACTCCATGAGTAGTAACGTCAATAACCTTGTTTCTGTTTGTGAAATATATTTAATGTTTTCTACGGTGATGATTACGATTCTGTTCAGCAGCGATTCTCAAGACTTGTAACCCTAAAAACCGACTTTCGATGCCCGTGATGGGCAGAGATTGTTAGCTGTGTAGGTTTGCGCTTACCAAAAACAAATTGTTTATTTGTTTTGAATTTCGCAAAGCTACACGAATGCTATATGCGTTAAGCATCGCTAATTAAGCAGAACAAGACTAAAGGAAAGGAAGCTCGTCATCACCACCCACCAAACTCTTGGGCTATTGTTTTGCCAAAGGAAAGTGGAATTAACTGTTAATTATAGCGTCTCCACGTCTGAAAGAACGAGCAAGTTTAGTGTGACGGGGATTCAAACCCGCGACCCTCAGATTACGAGGCGAGCGCCTTAACCACCTGGTCATGCCAGGCCTGAAAACAACAACAAAGAAACGTTGTTTGGTTAATTTTTTTACTGAGAAAATTTGTACTTTTAAAAATATTTAATTAATTGAAAAAACATTTTTCACTTCTATCTTTATATCTGTAATACTCTCTAGTTAGGCCTGGCATGGCCAAGCGCGTAATGCGTGTGACTTGTAATCCGAGGGTCGCGGGTTCGCGCCCGCGTCGCGCCAAACATGCTCGCCCTCCCAGCCGTGGGGGCGTTATAATGTTTCGGTCAATCCCACTATTCGTTGGTAAAAGAGTAGCCCAAGAGTTGGCGGTGGGTGGTGATGACTAGCTGCCTTCCCTCTAGTCTTACACTGCTAAATTACGGACGGCGAGCACAGATAGCCCTCGAGTAGCTTTGTGCGAAATTCCGAAAACAAACAAACAATACTCTCTAGTCGCTTACGGCGCAACAGTATAGATAAAAGTTTCGTTTGAAACCACATCATACTGTATGCAAACTTTAATACATAAATTATAGGTGTTTTTTTTATCCGCATCGTATTGATTTGAAAGTATTTCTAATTAAATTATACCCAAGGAAATTATAACACAACTGATAAACCTTGATGATGAGAAACCCACTGATATAAAAATGTATCTGAGAACGTCTGGTATGAGTATTAACACTTTTATTGATATGCAGAGAACAACGTTTCGACCTTCCCAGGTCATCTTCAGGCTAACAAAGAGAGTGTCTTTGTCTTAGGGACGAGAATATAATCGAGTACGGGATTGTAGGGGGTGTTGCAGTTAGATGTTAGGTTATTAATTAGTATAGATATAAACGTGTTCCTTTGTATTGATTTAATTTGGTTTTAGTTATTGCATAAGTAGGGATTCTTTGATTTTGCGTTTATTTATATTTGTTTCCCAACTTAATACCTGGGTGTTTTATATGGTTATGTTGTGTTATTTGATTTGCAGTGTTTAAAAACGTGTGTTGCGTTCTTTGACTCTAGTTTCCATTTTTCTGTTTGTGTCTTCAATATAGATGTCGTGGCTGTTGTGCATTGTATTGTATAAATTGTGTTGGTGTTGTGGTTTTGAGTGTAG
Source organism: Tachypleus tridentatus (assembly GCF_004210375.1). Lineage (NCBI taxonomy): Eukaryota > Metazoa > Arthropoda > Merostomata > Xiphosura > Limulidae > Tachypleus > Tachypleus tridentatus. The sequence continues at coordinate 44,406,730 of NC_134825.1, read as the reverse complement.
TTTTTACATAGTATGGACTTCAGTTTTGTACCTGGTTTTTGAATAAATTTGGTGTTTACTGAAATGTTGTGTTATCTTAAGTCTTTTTTTCAAAATGTTGGTTTTTTTTTCGCTCATGTCAGGAACATATGGTATGTAGCAGTGTAATGTTTTGCAATTTGTTGTTTCTTGGGATTTATTGTTCTTTGTTTGATCTAGGTGTGTGTGTATAATTTTTCCCACGGTTTTTGGAGGAAATTTGTTAATGTTGATGAAGTGTTGTTTATTTTTGTTTATTTCATTGTTAATTTTATGGGGTGAGCATAGTTTTATGGCTGTATTTATTTGGTTTCTTGACATGTTGAGTTTTTGTTTTGTTTGATGTGCTGAGTCGAAGGAAATGTATAACCCAGTATAGATGATTTTTCTTGATTTCTGTTTTGAATTGTGTATTGGTTCTAGTAATCTTGTGGTTAAGGAATGCTATTTGGTTAGTTTTTTCCTGTTCACAGGTGAACTCAATGTCGGGGTATCGCGAGTTAACGTGATTGAAAAAACTAAATGTGTGTTCTGTAGATGTGAATCCAGCAATTGTAATATCGAAATACCTGTACCAGTATAGTGGTGGGTGTAAGGCTGAATTGATCGCTGGAGCTTCAAGCTGTGTCATAAAAATGTTGGCTGGAAATGGTGACGCAGGATTCCCCATACTTAGGCCATTTATTTGTAGGTAATTTTGGTTATTGAACATAAAGTTAGTTTTGGTGGTAGTGAATTCTATATATCGACTTCAAGAAAAGCAACTAATTAACAGTTCCACTGGCAATTACTTGTATTTATATACACACGTATATACGTTGTTAATTCTTACCCTCGAGAATATTCTACAGATTTAGTGAATAGGGAAGAATTTTGCAATACACATTTAACAGTACGGGTTACTCATTTCTAAATATATACTGAACTAAATTAAAGTTCCGGCATGGCAAGGTGGTTAAGGTATTCGACTCGTAATCTGAGGGTCGCGGATTCGAATCCCCGTTACACCAAACATGCTCGCCCTTTCAGCCGTGGAGGCGTTATAATGTGACGATCAATCCCATTATTCGTTGGTAAAAGAGTAGTCCAAAAGATGGCGATAGGTGGTGATGACTAGCTACCTTCTCTATAGTTGTTCACTGCTAAATTATAGACGGCTAGCTTTGCGCAAAATTCAAAAAGAAAAAACAAATTAAATTAAACCTAGATGTTAAAATAAATATACAATAGTAATTCCGTTACAGTTTGAATTTCGCAAAAAGCTACACGTTTGTAATTCAGCAGTGAAAGACTAGATGGAAGGCAGCTAGTCAATACCTTCCACCCAGAACTGTTGGGCTACTCTGTTATCAACGATTAGTGGAATTACCCCTCACATTATAACGCCCTCACGGTTGAAACGATGAGCATGTTCGATGACAGAGATTCGAACCTACGACCCTCAAACTGCATCCATGGTCTAAAATACGAATGCGAAGTTTCCTACCATTTTCCATGAAACGCACCCCGCAATTCGAGGCGCTTTATATGTTATTAATGTGTCAGGCAATTTAGTGTAACAAATAAATAGTTCAATAATTTTATATGATATAAAATGTTGCAAATATTCCAGTCAGTTCATGTTTATACTGATAAACTATCCAAACATTGTAAGTAATACGCAATGTAAGCAGTTCAAATGCTACCATAATAAGCAACCTAATTGGATTGTGTCATGCTCTTAAAGGATTATATCCAATCTACATTAGGATACGTGACTGATATTTAGTCGAATATGATTGTTGTGATTCCAGTTTGTTTAACTAAATTTCTCATAAATACAAACTTTGATATTTAGGCGTAATTAGTAGCTCGAACCTTCATTGACTTCCAATCTTGCTTATTAACTTTTTGAGATATTCCCAACTTCATTGCCATGGATTTGGGGGTCGAAAGGTTCTCTATCATAATCATAGTTTTATTTTGTGATGGAGGTGTCATTACAGATTGTTTTTTTATATAGTTTGGAAGCCTGTTATTACCCAAAATTCTTTGTTATGTAGCATATTTCTACTCCCGTATAGGGCATTGAAGACTCTTCTTTGTTCCTCTCGAAATATCATATCACTTCGCTGTACATCAATTTACAGTCTTACGAAATGAATAATATCTCTTCTATGGATTAGCTTACTCGTTGGTGACTTTGTTACTTCGTTAGCATATAAAAATGACTTATATAAAGTTTTATTAACTAACCTTGTATGTAATGACAAACGATCCAATTACTCTTTATTTATGTTGATAAGTACTGTAATTAGTTCATACATTATATACATAATACTTTACCTTGGTATTGAGTTTTTCAGTGTTAGTGCTTTATTTATAAGCAGTCCAATTTTCTCGTTTTACAGTACAAACTTTTAGAGATTTATTGTACGAAACATTGTAATGTTCCCATTTTATGATTTACATTTCAACGGTTTAATATAATATGCGATCATTTTCCAATCTCTAAGCCTTATTATACTATTTATATTTCATAGGAACTGCAAAACTAATTTGGTGTCTGCAACGCAACATTAGGGAAGATGATCCCTTGGAGTAGCTGACAATAAGTTATTACGTGTGCGCTATCTGCTTAATTGTAAATAAGTGTGCACATTTTGAGAAGCCTCTTCTCGTTTAATACAATTTCGTGCATGTTTTGAGGTTTTTAATTTGCTTTTCAATACCATCCAAACTAGGCCACATTCTACTAAATAGAGTTTGTAAAGGAACTTAAATTACACGTTGAAGTGCTACTACTCGCAAAGCAAATACAGGATGGAAGTAATACATAAGTTACACTGTTTACTGCTCATAAACTAAGCCACATTTACTCCTGTTCTAATCTTTCTGAGAACGAGATACATAATAGTGTTGATATGTAATTAGTAACATTTGCCTATAATATTGGCAAGTGGATTTGTTGTATATATACCTAGTATGTGTTTGTATAAAAATAAAAGTAAGTTACACTGGATGTATGTCTTGGGTTTTACAACAATATTGGCTACTCTGTCAGCAGGTCACCGACGTATTTCTGGTGGTTCTTAGATGTTCTGGAAGGTTTTATCTTTTCTCTTGTGCAATGTGGTATAGTATATGAAAACAATTTTCATATGCAAAATGTGCAAAACAAAAGATTATATGACAACCAAAGCCTGTATCACGTTCTGGTGGAAAGATAATTGGAATTTGTTTGGTATTTTGTGGGTAATTAGATATTACCGCAAACGGAAAGGAATACCTAACAGATCCCTCCAATGTAAAATATTAATAGACTTGGATCATAAAAATCTGTTCAGATATGTGACTTAGAATGTTCAAGTTGGGAATGTCTGTTGTATTTAACGAAATAAAAAATAAATAAACGTGGATATAGATCAACATAGGTGAGGCATCAGTACCATCTAGAAAGAGACCTAGTCGCACCACAACTATGGCAAGTAAAGTGTTTCTTGTAACACGTGAAAATTCAAGAACTCTTGAAACAAACGCTGGGAAACAGCTGTCCTTTTACGGGAAAAGATTATATAAAACTCATTCGAGAGGTAAGATGTGCTTTGAACATGACAGTCTCATGATTAAGTATTTTGTAATGAGAACCACTGAAAGCTCACTGACGTGAACACAGTCGTTATATATAGCATAAAGAAACATGCCAACATGGTCTGCAAAGATATGGCGAGAATCCAAAACCATTATAATATGTGACGACATTACGAATTTACATGCATGTGACGTGTATTGTTTGATGTGTGTTGCGCAAGTCTCGCCTGTTATCTAAATTTGTAGAATATTCTTGAGAGTAAGAATCAACAGTATTTGTTTTAGGAAAACGCTAGCGAGATTAAAAACCTTGGTGAACGTTCCAGAAACTGGCATTAAAGTATATAAATCAAGGCGCCAAGAGACAGTATTATTATTGTTGATCAGCTACAGTCAGCATACTATAAGCTTCGGAAGCTATAATTGTGATTAACGCTTATTAATCAAGAAACTGCAGAATTTAATCAAGAAATTTTATAGATATCGAACAATATAAACCGTTTATAGTTTGTTTGCTTCTTTATAAGGACATTAAGTATCTTCTTCGGGAAAGAGCATGCTTGTAAGCGGTGTGAGGCCAACCAAGCTAGCTAGTTTAAGCAAGATGTGATAATATCAAGTCAGAATTAACTTGCTCGTCGTGGACCTGGATTGTCGATAAAATATTTAGTTCTAGACCGAATATCAGACTCAGTTTGTCTGTAGGTTTATAAACCTCTTGCATATAAATCATCATTTGTATAACCATTATTATAAATTGCATTGTTTATATTTGTATATTAATATATATGTGTGTGTGTGTTAAGAAAGAAAACTGTGTGTTTCAATCTCATTTACATTTATTTAACTTTTAAACTAAATTTTCCGGCTATTTGAAATCTTAGTACATAACGTACGTAACATAATAAATCGAAGACTCGTTTGGGATAATACGTAACAAATATAATGTACTCAACCTCTGTAATTAGTACAGAAATAAAGTAGTTGTTTAAAGACTGAATTATTTAGCCTGTTAAAAAGTAATAAGGAGCACTAAGATTCTGGACGTAATAGTGAAGTCAAAGCTGGCATCTCACAAGATGGTGTGTCGTTAGTTTCCATATAGCGGATAAAATATTTGGCTGATACAGTTCTAGTAATGTAGCATGGAAGCTCGGAACCCTTGTATGAGGTATAGGAGGGGGCACTCTACCATTTTTATAGACCCCATACTAGGAAGAGTGCTTATTGTAGTGCAGGTAGTTGTTCTAAAGGCCTTGAGACAAGATCCTTTTAATTGTTACAAATGTCGGAGACCAGATAGTTTCACGCACTATAGCCATCCAATGGACACCTGGGTTTGGCCCTTTTCAATAAAGATGTTGAATGACAGTATTAATTATACCATTCTGCACAGAGAGGTTGCTCGCGTCATAATAAAGGATGATCACTTCTTCACCACAGTGTATTACCAAAAATATACTCTGACCCTTCTCAAAGTCAAACAATAAAGACAATAGTGTGTGATGGCCACAACTGATTATTTCTCTAAATGGACTGAATTATTTCCATATGCTGATATTTTAACATTGTTAGCTTATAAGTTAGCAGACCAACGAATGTTACCGCCTTCTGAAAATATTCTTAAATGTTTGCAGAAGTATGTGTACTGGTTATACATCCATTACTGTAAGCACATATGGAGTTCAGCAGCAACAGATTAGAAAATTGACTTACGCTAAACGTGAACTTGTATAAAAATGTGCAAAAAACCTATGTCTACGTATCTGAGAGTGAAAGGTGGAATTAACTATGAAACACTCTAGAACGTGGACTGGATCAAACCTTGTCCATCAAACTACAAGCTCCAGTAATCCAGATGTTGTATTAATAAACAGTTCAAGTGTATTGTACTAATAAGATTTCCATCTAGGAAATGTATAATAATGGAAAGTGGCCTAACGATTTTGTATTATTACTAATGAGTTCCATCAGGTAGGTATGTTAGATCATGTTTAATGTATCATTACTAATAAACGATTTGATCTTTTTTCAGTTGGGCGAGATACTGGTGACACTCATTTATATCCCCAGAACAAGTGAGCTGTCCATTTCTCTTATCAAGGCAAGGAACTTGAAAGCTAAGGATATCAACGGGTTGTCAGGTAAAGTCCAGTCAGGACAAACATTTGACTTTTACATCTAAAATATTTAAAATTGCAGGTTTCAATGCTAACACTAAAACTCTTTCTCATTAGATTAAAACAAAATCTTGTCACAGTGAGCTCATTCCAGATGTTTACGAAAACAGATTTCTATGTTGTCACATTTAGATTTCAATTTTTTCCACTCTAAATGGGAAGTATTGTTTGATAGCGGTTACAGACTAGGATGTGTAATTTAACAATTATTTTATGTGCATCATTCACAAAATATTACTATGTGTGAGATTTTTAAATTTCTTAACAGTTTGAAACAAATACACATAAGAAAATCATGAGCTGACATATTTCATATGACGACTATCTTGAAATATGACTAGTTAAATAAATTTAATTTTCCATAGCATCCTCAATGATATCTGAAGTATCTGCGGCAATTCCTTATTCAATATGATTCCACATACTTCCTCTTAGAACCCGTAAAACGTCTAAGTACAAAATTGTTTGTACATGAAAGTCAAAGTGGAAGCCCGGACAGTCAAAGACATTCTTACATAATGAAATACAAGTTAGATTATTTTCTGGGAATACTGGTTTAATAATTTAAAGGTAATTTTCCTTATCCGTTTTTTATCGAATAACTGTTGATGGCATTTAAAATCTTAAGTTGTATAATTCAATATATTTCTCGGGATAAGGAAAGTCTTACTTGTTTGTTGTAGTGCTACCAAACTTCTGTAGTAATCAGATTAACGATGGTTGCTCTACTTCTTGAAACACTTTCTAAAGAAACTCTTATTTGTTTTAACAAAGAAGCTGCGAATTTAATAAACCTTAAACGAGAATGAAGAGTCTTATAGTTAGTGTTTTAAGTTGGTACGTATTTTGTTCTTGAGAACCTTTGACCTTTTTTGTTTTGTTGTTGTTTTTAGATCCGTACGTTAAGGTGTGGCTTCATCGGGGAGATAAACGAGTGGAAAAAAAGAAAACCAAGATCCATAACCGGACACTAAACCCGGTATTTAACGAAACCTTTACGTTCATCGTACCTTGGGAACACATCCGGGAAACTTACCTGTCTGTAACGGTCATGGACTTTGACACAATTGGACGGAACGAGCACATTGGAAAGGTTATTTTATCCTCTAGGAGCGGACCCACTGAGTCCAAACACTGGTGTGACATGCTGGCTAAAGCCAGAACTGCCATATCCCAGTGGCACAGACTGAAAGCATTGTGAAAGCTAGCTTACAAGTAACTAGCTTGAAATTAGAATATAGACTTATGGGTGTAACTGATACAATAGCGTTTTGTAACTGTGTAAGTTTCAGTCAATCTAGAAAGTTGGACTTGGTATAAATAGCAAGACAAAAGCGTTTCATCCGTATGTAGTCGTCTCTGGATGTAGGTGTTTCTTTTGTGAAACATTTGTCGTACAGATGTTAATGTACTGTAAGTTTTACTGTACATTGTTTTAAAACAGTATTTCCAAAATGAGATCGTTTATAGATAGATGTATTTTAAAATCGCATGTTGTAAGACATATTGTAATATTAATGGTTTTAATTAGTGATAATCTGGCTGCTTTATGGTCCACTGTTCGAAATTGTAGTTATAATATGAAGAAAGTTAACACCTAATTAATTGTTTAATCAATTAATATTTTAAGAAGCAAACATAAATGACAGAGGCACTTCTAGATGACAGAGAGGCACTTTCTTAAATATCAGATAATTATAAATATATACAAATAAGGTTTATAAAAATATAAACATTAATCTCTATAATTCAACATTATAATCTTTGAATGTTAGTAAGAAGTAAAACTGCAGAATTAAAAAACATAACATTTGTAAGCATGAAATTATGATTAATTTGAATGATCAATTAAAAGAAATTCTAAACATTTACAATTATTACTAAATAAATATGTTCAGTTTGAGGTTTATGCAGTAAAAAACTAAAGAAAGATTTTGACCACATTAACAAAAATGCAGCTTTGTTTAATGCTCGATTGCTAGTTACCGAGATTCAAACACTCAGTTTTTTATTTCTCTGTGTAGAAAAGGTAATGTTTTTGCATACGTTTCTTTTAATGTAGGAAGAAATAGAAATCATTTAACAAACTGTGTCAGACATGTGTATTTTATGGATTATAACTATTATTTCATAATAGGTAATTTGAACTGGACAAAAAAAATTTAATATTTGATTGTTCTCTCAATTTATAGGATCTAAAGTATCTGTATTTATTAAGGATTTTCAAATTCCTTTTTTATCATAGTTATTTTTTCATAATGGCCGATTTGAACTGGGCAAAAAAGTAAGTTCAATATTTAGCACCGTAAGAATTTTAAATATATGATTTAAATATATGATTCTTCTGCCAGTTTGTAGATCTTAAAGTATCAATTTTTATTAACAGCCTTAAAAAGTAATTTTCTATTAAAGCTATTTTTTCATGATGACCAATACGAATTGGGCAAAAACGTTGAGTAGCTAACACTGTGAATTATTTAAATATTTCATTGTTCAATCCATTTGTAGGTCCTAAAATATTCGTATTTATTGAAGATTTTTAAAAGTTATTTTTTATTATAGCTATTCTTTCATAATAAATAATTTAAATTGTACAAAAATGAAGCTAACTGTCTAACTCTGAGCTATTTTGTAAATATATGATTGTTCTGGCAGTTTGTAGATCTAAATATATATGTATATATTTGTTACCGTTTTTAAGTGGTTCTTTTTTATTAAAAATTACGAGCTTTGTTGAAGCGTATATTATAGTTTTATCTGTGAGTAACTCACAGGTAATTATAAAATACATAAATAGTGAAATATCAGCCTAAAAGATAGCTAGAGGTTTGCTTGTAACAATAACCCACTTATATTTAAAGGTATAGAGATTTACATTGCTCATTTAGAATCATAGAAAGACTCCTTGGCTGAGCTACAATTACGCTGTACACCATACAACCAAATAAACGGTGTGACCAATTGCAATAACATGTGTTTGGTTTAACATTTAATTTTTTTTTCCCAATGAAGCTACTGTTATATGCATAATAAAGATAAATTGAAGGAAGAACAATTTTTTTGCTTCAACCCTAAAATTTCTGCTATATAAAAAGAATCAAAGAACGCAGTTTGGATTGTTATCCACTAAAATTACCACAACAGCAAGTTTTACAAGAATACTTCGGTATCGACGACTAATTCATTTCATTCATTACTTTTAATTCAATATGCATTTCAGATTAGCAAGTCATGCAACTTGCTATATCCGTGTAAAATAAGGAGAAAGGACGAAGTTATTTCTGTAACGTGACAAATAATTCAGAATTGATTAAAATTTATTTTCATCTTAAGATATTATGGCACTTGTTGAGCACATAATATTCCAAGTACACATATTTGTTTGAATTAATAACATTCAATTCTTAGAATTTTATTTTTTTTATTTTCCACAAAATTCAATTTATTTCCGTGGGCCCAGTTACCACTCACGATGTGGTTATTTTAGTCATTCATTTGAAAGTCTATAATGAATTTAATTTACATTTAAAAGGTTATTCGAAATTATTCATTTTTTCAAGTACTTAAACATTTATTGGTTATTTAAGAAATCTAAATATCATTTTATTAAATGTAAATAATAACACAATAATGTATCAGTGTATGGTTGTATAAATAATAACAAAATAACGTATCAGTGTAATGTTATATAAATAATAACGCAATAATGTACCAGTGTATGGTTGTATAAAGAATAACACAATAATGTATCAGTGTAAGGTTGTATAAAGAATAACACAATAATGTATCAGTGTATGGTTGTATAAATAATAACACAATAATGTACCAGTGTATGGTTGTATAAAGAATAACACAATAATGTACCAGTGTATAGTTGTAAATTGCGATTAATTTTGAGCATCAAGATACAATCAGAACTTGTAAAGCTGAAGAGTACAAGAATACTGATTGAGTTTAGATTGTGAGCTTAGATTCATCAAGTAAAAATAAAAGGTGACTTTACTGTGTTAGTGTTAGGTGTAGTCTGTGATGTCATGGAACTGCACCTATTGGAATTAACTGCTGTTACTGTTGGACTTTTACAACGAATTCATCAGTAAATCGTGCGGTCGGAATTTGAACAAAACATTAATATTTATTTCACTTCAAAAAAGCCAAAACAATATAATATCACACCAGCAAAACAAAGAAAAAGAGATCTAAAGAGAACTAACTAGACTCCATCTTTTATGTGACAAATGTATAAATTAATGTATTTTCGTTATACTTATATGTGTATCATTGTTTCTGGTAAGTTGCTAAAGAGATGTTTGTATCGTGAGGTATTATATATTAAATAAAAAGAGATTCAACTTGTGTGCGTGGATTTATTGAAAGTCAAAATTACACAACGAGCCCTGTTTTCAGCTAAACATATTTTTAATGTGTTAAAATTTAGTGGATAAATAGAAAATTGGCATAAATAATTTCAAACTCTGTTGATGTATTGTAGCTGTGTTCGAATGGTTAATTCTAATGTGTATTAAAGCATCTAGTGTATTATGTACGAGCCATAATTGGTTACGATTACACGCTACATAAGTTTTGAACAGCCGTCGAAGCACGGGCTCTCCTCCTTCCAATTACTATGGAGTCCTGTCATTACACGTTCACCAGTGCGCAGTCTAAGTACTTTACCATCGTCCCTTTTCCTGAATCACCAACCATAGAGAAGTAACCAGTCGGCAGTAACATACTTCTGTTGTTCCTTCTTCTGGTATTTAGTTATTTATTGTCAAAGAAGAATAAGAGAATCAAATTGTTCGAAAATGTCTTTTTAAAAAAAAAAAAAAACCTGTTTAACAAACCAGGCTTGAGAAATGTGATGAAACTTAATTTTACGGCAGTTGATTTCTATTTCCGATTTCGACCTGCTTGTGTTTGTAAGTTTAAACCAATTTAAGGTTTAGTATTCATTATTGTGTAATATGTTAAAAGAATAAAACCTTAATTTAACTAGATATTTCTTTTATAATAGAATTCAACTCAGACGAACGTACGGAATACAAAACGTAGTATGGTACAAACTACCATTGTCGATTATATTAAATGGCAAATTAATTTAAAACATGTTTTCTGTGTTATGAAGCAGGAACCACGTTTTTAATATTGAAAATTGATTATATTCACTGTGTGTGGTAAAACGTTTCATTATAATGAATTTTAAGAACATAATTTTTCAGATTAATGATACTTCAATACTTATGTAGGGAAACGTAAAATGTTAATATAATAGTAAATTTTCAAAAAACGTTTTATAATAATAATAAAGCGGTAAGATATTTCTGGAACATTCTACTTCAATATGTAGTATGTGTCCCCACACACAAAAATTACCTTATTATTCCGATACTAAGTTACTTGTAAATTTACTTTGGTGACAGCGCGAAAAGTGTTTTCATTTGTAACCATTACTTTCAGCCATTACTATTAGAAATACCCATACGGGAAGGAATATGAAGTGCATACATCGCATACGGGAAGGAATATGAAGTGCATACGTCGCACCAAAAAATTTGAAGAATAATTCGAATTTGCAATATTTCAGTTATGCCAAGACAAGAGACACCCTATCATTTTAGTATGTCACAAATGAAGCATCTAATGATCAGATCTGAAATAGAAATAATTAATTGTTCAGCCTTTGCTATGTGGTCTCATACAATTTTGTTCCACCTTTGAAGAGATTCACCAAGTTCAAATTACTGATATTGTACTTATAAACCAAGGTCATGCTACAAAGAAGACATCCGAAATTCTAACTCATGTGAACAGCCATCAGACAAACAAAAGCCAGCTAATCACAGCCGAGTAGTACGAATTAACATCTTAAAGTGCCATTAGTTCAACGTGAACTCACTTCCAACTTAATAGTAAAGATATTCTGGCACTGAAAATACCGACCGTCATCCACAATATAAGTACACCTTTTTTGTCGCAAACGAATAAACATAAGGAACCAGACTGTTGACTTCGGTGAGGTACATTCTCTTCAGACAGCAGCACAGCCTGCGGTGGAATAATTACGTAAAACAATACTATTTTCTCAGTTAGAGCTTGCTTTACTTGTAGCCAGATAACAAGTAATCTGTAGATCCAGCCTTACTTCTCACAGATAAAGGATGCCTTTGGCATTGGTACGGACAACAGCAAATAAGCAGCAGTAGTTTATATCGATTTATACATTTCACTGGATGACACTATTAATGCTGCTCATAACAGAGGCCACAATTGATTCGGTGTTAGCTTAATGTATGGTAGCTTCCTTAGATAAGAGGGGGATTAGTATTAACTTGCGATCAGAGCGAGCTATTTACTAAAAATCAGCCTGGCAATCACTATAGATAATCAAGTATACTCTTCTTGCGTCCTTACTTTGTGAAGATTAGAATACGTTGTTTCATCCTTGCTAACGATGTTTTCGGCCACAATCCCAATAATGTTTCACGAGGTTCGGCTAGCTTAGGAGATTCAGATTAGTCGTAAATAGATATGTTAAGAAAACAATGCAAAACTCCTCTACAATAAAAGTACAGTAGCAAAAAAATCAAACGTAATAATATTCGATACATTTAACAGTCTATCCAATATTTTAATAAGTGTAGCAATAAATAAATAATATATTATACTTTACTTAGATAATATACTTAAAACACTGAGGGAAAACAACATAATTTATTTATGACCTTGGATATGCCAGTAAAGGCTGTATTAGGTGAAACCATAGCCGTGGATAAATTATATACATGTGAAACGAACAGTTTTCTTCTTTATACCTAAATTTTGAAATTATGAAGTTTCACCAAATACCGACGGTTTCAGTTATAAATTATATGGTACTTTACATAAATAACCCACGAACATTAGCTGCAGAAGTATTATTTCTTTTAAACGTAGTGCAGTATAACGGTCATGATTTTTCTCACATTCATCATAGCGTGTCGTTTTATCAATGAGATACATTTTTATATCAAGTGGGTTTCTCATCATCAAGGTTTATCAGTTGTTAAGTGTGTTATAATTTCCTTGGGTATAATGTAATTAGAAATACTTTCAAATCAATACGATGCGAAAAAAAAACCTATAGTTTATGTATCAAAGTCTGCATACAGTATGATATGGTTTCAAACGAAACTTTTATCTATATTGTTGCGCCGTAAGCGACCAGATAGTATTACAGATATAAAGATAGAAGTGAAAAATGTTTTTTCAATCAATTAAATATTTTTAAAAGTACAAATTTTCTCATTAACGAAATTAATGAAACAGCGTTTCTTTGTTGTTGTTGTTAGGCCCGACATGACTAGGTGGTTAAGGCGCTCACCTGGTAATCTGAGGGTCGAGGATCCAAATCCCCGTTACACTAAACTTGCTCGTTCTTTCAGCCGTGTGGACGCTATAATTAACAGTCAATTCCACTTTTCTTTGGCAAAACAATAACCCAAGAGTTAGCGGTGGGTGGTGATGACTAGCTTCCTTTCCTTTAGTCTTGTTCTGCTTAATTAGAGATGGCAAGCGCAGGTAGCATTCGTGTAGCTTTGCGAAATTCAAAACAAATAAACAATTTATTTTTGGTAAGCGCAAACCTACACAGTTGACAATCTCTGCCCATCACGGGCATCGAAAGTCGGTTTTTAGGGTTACATGTCTTCAGAATCGCTGCTGAACAGAATCGTAATCATCACCGTAGAAAACATTATATATATTTCACAAACAGAAACAAGGTTATTGACGTTACTACTCATGGAGTTAGTATATTTATGTCTGTACTACGGTCAATTCGTTTAATTAAACAATTTTCGAGTAAACTAACCAGAACCTCATTATCAGGACAGTAATAAACTACCTTTCTTGACAGGGACGTTTTACTTAATAGTACGATCCAATAAAAGTTTTAGAAGTTAAACTATGGAAACTTTACTCTCTGGTAATTAAAATTGTTCATATGTTGTGCAACTAAATTGTTCACACTGATGTACCTAATTATCTATTATGGTTGGTTATTATTTGTATAGTTTGATCAAAGTAATATGGCGATTCTAGTTTGGAATAGTAAATAATTCTTAAATCGAAAACTAGTCACACATTATGATTTACTTCAATGTAAAACAAACAAAGTTAAGACACTGAAACTACCAAAATGACGATTCACTCCGATAGCTTAGCAGGAAGAGGAATTATTACGCTAAACATTGGCTTTCGATACCAGCAGTAGGTTCACCAAAGATAGCCCTAAGTGCCGTTAGAACGATGCATCAAATTAACTACATTATTTACTGGGTTAATGTAAAGTTCTGAGCTATGCAAGTCATTTGATTTAATCAAAAGCTACAGATAAACTTTCTTAGGCAAATAACTCCTAAACGACAATCTTGGACACAACGGTTGGTAATATTTAGTTAGAATTACATATAAAGATGTATTATTACTCTTTTCGAATTAAGAAAGAAGAATCGATAATTTTGTGCATTTTACTGATACTGATAAATTTAGAGTTTCAACATTTTATGACTCTCAGGTCACAAAAATCTTATACAACAAAATTACTGTACTTTTTATTAATCAAGAAAAACTTGCCAAAAAGAAAAGAAACGAAACGTTAGGTTCATTCTCCTATTAATTTGATATATGTCCACGAGTTAGGTCCCTTCCAGTAAGTACTACCAGTTCTCAATACAGATAAATAAAATAATAATGGACATAGGTTGCTTTAGATCTGTGAAAGACATTCCAAACGCCGTACGCAATCATTAAGATTTTTGTTGTACACGAATCTATGCTCCATAATCCCAGAATATTAAAGCACTTAACAGTGTAACTGTGACAACTGTGGCACACTGTGATCGTGACAAACTGATAACGATAAATCATGTACAATTCTTAAAAGAAATACTGTAATCCTAAAAGGTCAAAATAACAACAAAACTTGAAGAAAGTGAATATTGTAGAGAAAGTAATTATCAAGAATAAGAATATAATGTCATAATTATAAATTATTAATTATTAAAATTAACTATATCTAATAAGAACACTGTGTGAAGTACAAACCTGTGGTGAGAAATACACTAAAGCAATTCACTATTACCTGAAGTAATATCCAAATGAAATAAAAACCAGACGTAAAAGATTTTAAAAAATTCGTGGTATTCTGTGAAACTTCCAAATCCATAATCAGTAGCAATACTATCGTTGAATTTCCCACAGAACTGAATGAATTTTGTGCTTAAATGCGCAATGGAAAACCTCGTTTGTAAAATATATTTCAGATATCCTTGTTGTTAACGAATTTTTCGGTTGTAATCTCAAATTGCCAAATAAAACGAGCAATCAATCATGTATCAGATGCTCTTGGGTGACACATCACATTCTGTCAAATAACTACAGACATACAAGATGCCTTGGAAAAGGATATATTTAAAGAATGTATTGAAGATATTGCAAGCAATATAAATATTTTGATTTTTTGCTGTTTTTGGTGGTTATTATCCAAAGTAAATTACTATGAAGTATAAAGAAAAAGCTATTTCTAAGAAATGTTTATTATTAACCATGAGGTTAATATCAAGCCATTTATATTTCGGTCATATGTCGACACATTAGATAACTCATTTGCATGAAACAGATATAAGGGTGTGTTTGATGTTAATTTATATAAGCAGTTTTATTATTTCCTGACTACAATATCATACATTTAAATTATTTGTTAACTGTTTTGTATAGTGTGGTTTTCAACAATTATAGAATAATTTAGATAATAATATCCACTTTATGGTAATTCTCTTGTTTCCAAAGTAAACTTTAACTGCTTGTCAATCATATAATAAAAACAATATAGAATCACAAGACGATAATCAAAAAATTAGAAACGTCCACTTAGCAATAAATACGTTGGTTGCAGAAAACAAACTTAACTACATCTACTTGTTAATTGCCATTAACATAAACATAATGTGAGGGAAAAGCCTAACTACAATATACTGAAAGTTAAAATTCCGTTGAATATTCACATGTTTCTTTAAGTGCCCAGGCTTTCGTGTAGTACAAAAAAGTAAATTTATTTCGTTTAGATATCAGTGTATTAGAATAATGAAGATGTTCTAGAATTATACAACAATATTCTTCTTTCGCTGCTTTTTAGGTAGTATCATTTTCTTTCTTGAAAGGTCCAACAACAGTTTTATATCTTTTAGAAACGACTAAAGTCATTTCCAATTGCTTGAATGAAAGTTCACCATGACTACAACACGTTTTACTTATTTTTATAAAGTCAACTGACCTTCTGAGCGACAGTAATAAGAAAAAATGGAGATCTGTTGTTGTATTTTAAGGATTTAAGAACATTATCTGACGTTTACAATGTATTAAACAAATGACTGGATAACAGTTGACGCTAAAGTTATACTTGGTAGACAAACACATGAATGTATTTAGTAGAACGTTCTAAGTATGAATAAAGTTTCTTAATGCATTTATAAAAGAAAATTATAACATGATTACATATTTCAAGTAATAACCGTTACTTCCAAAATATTTATGGATGCATTTTTCAATTTTCAAATGATGCTATTATTCGTACTATTCTATTTAATTATGTATAATACTGTATTGATAAAATGCTGACTGGAATATTTTTAGATTATTAATATTTTATCATTCATTCCGCACAGCTTCATTTTATATCGATAAGTTTTGTTTTTGAATTTCGCGCAAAGCTACATGAGGGCTATCTGCACTAGCCGTCCTTAATTTAATGATATAAGACCAGAGAGAAGGCGGCCACCCATCACCACCCATCGCCAACTCTTGGGCTACTTTTTTACCAACGAATAGTGGGATTGATCGTAACATTCTAACCCCTCCACGGCTGAAAATGCCAGGCCATTATATCGATAAAAGGATCCCATCCGATAAGAAATCAGTCGTAGAAGTTACCGCTATAAATTTTAATCTAGGAAAAATACTGCAACTTATTACAAGAATGTTCTAGTAGCATCATTAATTTCATAAACATATCACCATTTCGTAATGTGCATAAAAAATATATGCCATTGAGAATTGTTAAGTTTATCAACCTCTTAAAAACGACGGCCTTTTGTACTTTTCTGGGCTCTAGAAACAGTGTTATTGAAAATATATTAGAGTTGTGGTAAAAATAAGAATATAACTTAAGAAAATACGAAATAATAACAAACTTTCACTGTTTAGTACGTTATAAATTTAGTGACGAACGAGAAAAACATCATCACATCAATTCTATCGAGAAATGCATTTCCCATAGAATAACACATAATAAGCTGTAACACAACACAGTCTTCCTACAGACAGTCGGATTCAAAACTGTTCGAATAGATCATAATTTAATATAATTTTCACTGGACAGTTTCCCCGAAAGTCGAATCGTCGATGAACAAATGCAGTTGTGTAAAAGCTTTGATCACTTTGGACACATACTGAAGCTTCACTATTTTTTATGCATCTACTGGCCAGTTTTTATGGGCGAATATTTTGTTAACATCTATGTGTACACAGCATGAATTATTGTTCGTTTACTAAGTTATCTTGTTGTTCATAATTATTTGAGCATTAAACGGTATACTGAGGTATTACAATATTCTGACATATTTCCAAAAGGATTTAATAAACGTATCACATAAAATACAGGGATGTTAATGATAGAATTGCGTGAATTCGATAATACTGGTAAAGCTATGTTCAATTCCAGTTAAATATTTAATATTTTCACATCTTTAAGTTTTGGAATTTCAAATTACAAGTGAGCGTCGTCAGATTTTGAATTAGATTCATGGTTTGGCTTTCAGTTTGAGGATTTTGGACATGGAGGAATTATTTTCAACTTTACAGATTCCGTAAGCACTGCACTAAAATTATTTTTCAATATATTAAAGTATCTTAGAAATCAGTTTCCAAGAGTTTCTTTATTATTTCGGCAGATTAGAATTTTTAAATGAAGAAATTTTGAGAATGAACATTGTTGTTGTTTGAAGTTAAGCACAAACCGACACAAAGGGCTATGTGTACTCTACCCAGGCGCTGGTATCGAAACCGACTTTTTAGCGTTGTAAGTCCCCAGACGTACCACTATGTCACAGAGGAGTTCGAGAAGGAATGAATTATTTTATCATTTCTTAAATTATATTTTTATTTTGAATTAAACTATATTTTTATACATTTTTGGATTCTTTAAACAACTGGATAGATTGTTGCGAATTTTGAGCATCCAGCAATATTACGTTGAATAAATTGTTCCTGTATCTTAATATTAAATTATTTTTTGTAGTAAGTATTTTTAACACATTTTAAAGTTTTTTTGACTTTATGTTAGAGGGGTTATTTCAACATTTTAAAGTTTTTTTACTTTATGTTAGAGGGGTTATTTTAACATTTTAAATTTTTTGACTTTATGTTAGAGGGGTTATTTCAACATTTTAAAGTTTTTTGACTTTATGTTAGAGGGGTTGTTTCAACGTTTTAAAGTTCTCGATATTTTCCCCAATTCTAAATTTCTTGAAAGTTTCAATTTAGGAAAGAAATTCACTTTTCAGTTTTACAAAATTTGGTACACTGTAAATACATGGATATATATATACACACGTGTGTGAGTGTGTGTGTGGACGTGTTTAATACAGTTCACAATTTAAACTGCCTATATAAAAGAGGTTATTATTTTCCTTAATCAACTCTTTACTCGTAGGAATGTTAGGGAAGTTGTGGGGAGGATAGGAAACTCTAATCTTTTATTTTTTTTTTTGAAACTGCCTATTCTCGATTGATCAATAAAAGTTCAAATTTATGGTTTGGTTGGACTGATATTTTTTCTTAAATGCGTTTTTAACAGCTTATCTGGTATTTATATTCTAATTCTAAAACAGTTACAATAAGCATAATCGAATGTATACATAGCTCTCACAATCAATACAATGTAAGATATTTTTATTTATTAGCGTGGAAATAAAACATTTACAATAAGCATAATCCAATACATATATAGATAACATTCACAGTGAATACCATGTAAGAGACTTTTATTTGGTAGCACAAAACTAATGTGTTAATATATCAAGTATCTTAAGAGGTCAACTTTCCTCTCTTACCAGACTTCTATAGGTATTAAATACGACGATAAATTTCGTGTACTTATAGAAAATGCAAACTTTTGAAAAGAAGATTGTAACAAAAAGCCCATTTTAGAATTTGATTAAAGCGGCATGCTCGTTCCTATGTTTACCTGCTCATTTTCCCCAGCCCTGGAATATTCCCTGTCTCTGACATCGACAGTTGGTGCCCCACAAATTACACCGGCAGGAGGAACCTCCGCAACAAGAGTTTGGCCGAGCATCACAACTTTTCCCGCGAGGAACACATGTTCTCCTATAAAAAACATTTATTGTTAATTTACAATTAATGATAGTCTTTGATTCTGAAAACAACTGAACGGACATGAACCAAAGTATATACAATGTCGGTAAAATAATAATCTCTATTGATTACAGTGAATTACTTTTTTTCAACTGTTTACCGTTAAATGAAGTCTAGTGTTAGCACCTGTCCTTATTTTATAATTTTTTGAACAAGAAACTGTCAGTCAAAGAACCCAGTTACGCTGCGCAAAATGTGTAAAGTTAGGAAACATCAGTTATTTTGAGTGCTTATAAATTATATCTTTAATTCGTGGGTCAATCCCTGCAATGATCAGCAGAATTTGCTCATTGTAAAGCTTTGCACTTAAACACAAAATAAGCACATGAGAAAACTGAGGATCATATTTAGATTATTTATGTTAACAGGCTTTGTTACTATGTTTTACCAGAATGAGAAAATTGTATTTTTATTGACAATTATAAAAGTATCAATATGAAATTATTTAAAAAAATATGCACACATTACTGGAAAAGCATATTTTAAAACGACTTACTAGTTATTTATACTTTTGAAATATATTGTCATTGTTAATAACATGACATGAAAAGGATACACATATAAAACGTCCAATACAATTTTGCTCTGTGTGACTAAATTCCTGTGAAGCATATATATACATTATACACTTATAGAATAAATTATCAGGTCAAAGTAAATGGGTCCGCCATGGCCAGGTGGTTAAAGTACTCGACTTGTAATATGAGGTTCTCGAGTTCGAATCCCCGTCACACCAAACATACTCCTCCTTTCAGCCGTGGGGCGTTATAATGTGACCATCATTCCCACTATTCCTTGGTAAAAGAGAAGCCCAGGATTTGGTGGTGTGTGGTGATGTCTAGCTGCCTTCCCTCTAGCTGCGGGTTTGAATCCCCGTCGCACCAAACATGCTTGCCCTTTCAGCCGTGAGGGCGTTATAATGTGACCATCAATCTCACTATTCGTTGGTAAAAGAGTATCCCAAGAGCTGGCGGTGGGTAGTAATGACTAGCTGTTTTCCCTGTAGTCTTACACTGCTACCTTAGGGATGGATAGAGCAGATAGCCCTTGTGTAGCTTTGCGCGAAATTTAAACCAAACCAATCAAAATGAATGTATTGTCATCATTATGTACAAATCTTATTGTAATCATTTTGAAACAACCAATGAGATTAAAAATCCATTTACCTGTAAACAAAGAGCAAGAGTTCCTGTAGTTTTTCTCGGTATTTTTCAAGTTCATCACCTTGGGAGATAAATTAAGTATATGTAATCAGCTACGATTAAAACGAATGGAAAAAATATTAATTAACGCTTAAATACTGCAATGAAATTATGTAATTAGTTTATAAAGAAAAGAATGTTGACTTACGAAAACTCTCAGAGTGATATTCGGATTGATTGAGCACTGATTACAATATATTAGACTCGATAGAATCAAAAAACGTGCTGGTGTAGAAACGTCCTCTAGGGTTTACGTTTTCTCAGGCCATTAACATCAATCTTAATTTAGATTTAGACACATGACAATGGAATAAGCTTCAACCACAAGTCATCCTCTTAAGCTTGTAAGCGTTCTGAAGTAGTCAAACATCGAAAGAAAGGGAAAGAAAAGAAAACGTACGATGACAATAGATGCCCTGAAAATGTTATTAACTTAACTTTCTCTTTCAACTGGCGAAGTCGCGAGTCTCAAAGTTAGCGTCACAATACTGACCCATCATTGTAGCTCTTTGTTTCTTAACTCACCCTGTTTAAAACTTGGTAAATACATTGAGTTTTCTTTGTTTATTAACGTGTCTTATTTTTAAACTGAAAAATACATTAGGTTTCTTTGTTTGTTAACTTGTCTTGTTTTTAAACTGAAAAGTACATTAGGTTTCTTTGTTTGTTAACTTGTCTTGTTTTTAAACTGAAAAGTACATTAGGTTTCTTTGTTTGTTAACTTGTCTTGTTTTTAAACCGAAAAAATACATTAGGTTTCTTTGTTTATTAACTTGTCTTGTTTTTAAACTGAAAAGTACATTAGGTTTCTTTGTTTGTTAATTTGTCTTGTTTTTAAACTGAAGAGTACATTAGGTTTCTTTGTTTGTTAATTTGTCTTGTTTTTAAACTGAAGAGTACATTAGGTTTCTTTGTTTGTTAACTTGTCTTGTTTTTAAACTGAAAAGTACATTGTGTTTCTTTGTTTGTTAACTCGCCGTATTCATACATTTGGCAAAATATATTCAAGCTTCTTATTTCCTTTATACGTTTAGCAACATAATATTTTTTTTAACTTTGTAAATTTGGTAAATAAATTTAGCTTATTTGTTTCTTAACTGACATTGTTTGTAAACATAACAGATACATTTAGTTTTTAGTTTCTTAACTTGTTTATCAACATGAAAAAATACATTTTTTTTAATTTCGAGATTTTTCTTTTTAACTTACCTTGTTTAACCTTGCAACATATTTTAGTTGATTTGTTTCTTTATCAGTAAATGAATACAAAGTATATATATGAAAAAAATACATTGAGAGCATCTCATTAAGTTGTTTAGTTGGCCTTTGAAATTTTAATGGTATTCAGATATGGGGGAAGAAGTAAATTTAAGGGAATTGAATGAAAGGCTTGATAAATATTTGAATTATAAAACATAGATTCAAGATTACATATATATATACATACAGTTTAATTTAGTTTAGTGGAGGGAAGAGCCTATATGGATCAATAGATTCCTCTATAGTCATTAATTTTATGTTTTCCCTTCATTTTCACATAATCAACAATTAATTTTCTTTTCTATATATACAAAGGACAAAAATCTGTATCTGTCTGTTTGCCCGTTATCTAACTACTCCTAGGTCACTGAAACAATTTCAAACAAATTTTATGGGATAAGAGTTTGAAGCAAGGAATATGTTAGTAGGAGCACACAGCACTCTCTACATACACTATTGGTGTTATTGACTATTTAACATCTTGACCTCAGTTAACGTTGTGACGAATTTACTATTATATATTTATTTTAATATTGATGTTTCTTTTTGTTAAATATATGTTTAGAAATGCATGTAACTTGTATTATTATATCTGTATTACGAAATTCACGCCTATTCACTAAAGTTGTAGAAGATTTTCCAGCATAAGAATTAATAATGTACCGTGTGTGTATGTAAATATTTGTAATTGCTAGTATTGCTGTCTCAGCTGAAGTTTCTAGAAATTATCCTGTCAAGCTAATAAAACGTAATCAATGTGGCATGTCAAGAGACAGTAAATATTGTTGATTTGCTACAGTTGGTATACTATAAACCTCGGAAGCTATTACTGTAATAATGCTTACTAGTTTGGAAACTACAGATATTTAACCAGGAACGTTTAAAATTTCGAACGTTACAAACCGTTTAACTTCGGTGGATTAACAACGAATGTTAGTATTTTTACAAAGACATTATATAACTTTAGCGGTGAAAAAGATAACATTTGATCGGCGAAGAACTAGTTAGCTAAGCGGTAGGTGAATTGTGCCTACATCAGTTCAGAATTAATTCACTCGTCGTGAGCCCTCGATAAGATATCAAGAAAGTTCAGAATTGGATAGAAGACTCAATATTGTTTGAAAGTTTGTAGAACTATTGCATATAAATTATTATTTGTAATAACAATTATTATAAATTGTATTATTGTTTGTATAGAACACTAGTGGCACAGCGGCATGTCTGAGAATTTATAACGATACAAAACGTGTTTTGATATCCGTGGCAGGCAGAACACAGATAGAGCTTTGTATAACTTTTTGCTTAGCTACAAAAAATAAACATTGCTTTTATATTAAAATATATTTGTATTAAGAAAGAAAACTGTGTATATCAATCTTGTTAGCAAACATCATAATTTTGTTATGAAACAAATGCAATGAAAACATATGACCGCCACTACTACAGTAAGGCATAAACTCAGCTAAAATTTCTAGGATGTTAGGATGTATCTTGAATTATTAAGTGACCTTTCAACTTCTGCGGCCAGTGACTGTCAATTAATTAATAACGTGAAACACTGTTGAAGGATATTAAGAGCTGGGTGTTGAAGGTGGGGAACAGAAACACACTTAGCACTACTACTTTGGTCGATTCCTCTTCGCAAAGAGTCACCATGACCATCGCACATGTTTTAGGTATATACATAGTGCGTTCTTACTTGTAAAGATAAGAACTGCTAACATTGAATTCTTAGAGCTTATACAAAACTAGTGGTAAGGTAATAGTTAATACTAGAATAATATGTTATGATATAAATAAATTGTATAGATGTTAATATTTTTAGTGTTATTTATCATAGCATTCACTTCCATATTCTTTTTAAGTTTTCATAACCCGAACAAAGGACAAATACCTCAGCTTGTCAAAAATAAAAGAAAACGCATGAATGATTTTAAAAAAAATAGCATTATATAGTTCTAGAACGTTCCAAATATTTTGAGACTATAGCTAAGTTAAACATTTTAATACGTACAATTACTAATTTTTTAGAATACAAAAATGGTATTCATGTTTTATTTTAACTCTTACTATTTGTGATTGAATAAATTAATAATTTTTCTTACAATTTCTAAATTTGTCATATAAAGTTAACTGAGATTAATTTCTCAGTTTATTAATTATGATTGTACGTTGTAAAGCACAAAGCTATACAATGGATTATTTGCGCTTTGTTTATCGCAAGGACTCGAACCCTAGATTTTAACATTATAAGCCACTGCTAAGCCATCAGGGTATTTGTGATGATGGAAAAAAATGTAATATACAAAATAAGTATTTCGAATATTCTAAATTTAAATGTTTACTAGATTATATTTATTATGATAAAGGCTGATTTGAAATATATCTATCTATCTAACCTCAATTTATCATTTCCATATGTTAATCTACAGTATAAGTCTAAAAACATATTATCTGATCACAGAATATCGTTCTTTCAGTGTCCTGAGAGTATCTCATAATATTGTGAAAAATATTTCTCGTTGAAGGGCTATAATCAATGATCTGTAGCAGTTTAACAAGTAACAAGTTCTTTGTAATCAAATAATTGATTCCGATAGAAACTTTTTTAATCTAAGGAGTTCAGCAATTTTAGTTTTACCGTAAAGGTTAACATGTTAAAACCGGAAATCTATAAAAGAATGAAATCAGAAAACGTACAAAACAATTATTTGTTATCAAAGTCAACCATGCCAGTGAGGCGTTATTGATTGTTATTTATGCTGCTGTTGTTGTTTTTCAGATATTGAAGACAAGTGGAAACCATTTTATTAATTTCTCCTGGATCTTTTACGGTTCAGTTCTGCCTGCAATTTTGACAGTTGAAATTTTTTTTTGTAAAATCTGATACTTCTAACCCGGGCAAAAGACAGGTGTCTCAACAATTTTTTTAATAAATTAAATCGTGAAAGGCGAGTTACTGAGCCACATGTGGTATTTCTAGTATTCGTATTTCTAGATGACAAACCAAACTCAAGCTTCTGACAATTTAGGAATTCAGCTCAATGTGAAATTTCTATTTATTTTCAATGATAAATGTGTTATTAAAGATTCCCTTTTATAAGCAATGTGGGAAATGTGTTGACACATTCTATTCTCATAACTTCTAAGAGAAATAACTACAGAATTTTTAACGAATATTTTTGTTTCTAGGTGAAAACATTTGTAACGCTAATACCTTGAACTATGAAACATTAAATTAATGTGTTTAAAAATCTTGTCTCTTTAAGATATAAAAGAAGCCCTGTATGGCTAGGTGGTTAAGGCACTCGACTCGTAACCTGAGGGTCGCGGATTCGAATCCACGTCACACCAAACATGCTCGCCCTTTCAGCCGTTGGGGCATTATAATGTGACGGTCAATCCCACTATTCATTGGTAAAAGAGTGGCCTAAAAGTTGGCGGTGGGTGGTGATGACTTGCTGCCTTCCCTCTAGTCTTACACTGTTAAATTAAGGACGGCTAGCGCAGATAGTTTTCGTGTAGCTTTGCGCGAATTTCAAAAACGAACAAACAAGATATAAAAAACGTAATACATACCAAGACGGAAGCAATAAAGTTTATATATAAGTGCGATGAAGAAAACATTCATCCTACGTACCACTTGTAGAGTATGAAGAGCTCGTGACTGCAAGATGCAGCTGTAACAAACCGAATATTACAGCAATAACAAAGTAGTTCATGGTTGAAAAAAGACCTTGGCTGATCTAGATATTCAAGAAAATCTACATGTTAGGTGAAAAAGACGAAGACAAGAAAAAAGAACGTATTTTGTTGATTACTGTATTTAACTATTTTCTGCAAATATTTTTCAAAGATATAAAACTGGCCACCAGTTCCAAACCCTAACATATGTAACTGAAACTGACTGATCATTTTATTACGATCCTCACCTAGTATCGGGTAAGGCCAACCTTCATACCAAAATAGCTTATGCATAGACACCCAAGGTGTGTAGTTTGATTGTAGCCTATTCACCAAGACGTAAAAGACTGTGATTCATTTATAGAAGTCGAGAGAAAGTTATGTTGGCATCAAAGATACCATTGAGATTCAGCAAATTTGGTGACCAATGAAAATAATTAGTTACTTTCATGCCCTTTGAACTAATTTAAATAATGTAAGTACAAAAGATCTGGTCGTTAAATTATTGTTCATCAGGGCGGAAATACAAAATTCTGAGGTAGACATGGTCGGCACCAACAAACAAGAAAGCTTCGGATGTCAGTCTGAGGGAATGAAAGAACTTCCATCTTTATCAAAGGAACATCTTCCACACCATTACATTGCTTCCAGTACTTAAACCATCAGAATAGAACAAACGTGTTTTTATTTTCTGCATTGCCTGCAGAGAAAAGCATGAAACGCGTTTCATCCAAGCTTGCAATCAATCAGTGAACACAGTATGATATCTTAGCTCCACTAGACCTGTGTTGTCCAACATGTATTTGAGAAGAGCTGTTTTAGGACTACTTGCCAGCTACGATAAGACATATGATGTGATATATTTCTTGTATACGATTGAAGATAGCCGACTCCTGACAACAATTGCAGAAATAGTTCAACTGGAACACAGTTTGCCTTGTTTTGTTAACAGCTTGTTCAATAACTTTATTCCAAATATCAGTCGTTGGCGGCCATTTTATCTCAGTTATAAACAAATTAATTTATGATTGCCAATATTTATAGACTCTGGTGATACATTTTCTTGAATAGCGGAGTTAAAGAAATGGTTTTATTAACGGTATTCTTGTTAGATTGGCAACCACTACAATGTTCATCTAAAAATACGAGATATTTTTACTTTTATCAATAGTCTTGCAGAACAATCAAGTGTTCTCTATATATACATTTACAGGGCTCAGACCTTCACTTTACACGTCACATGATTAGTCTATTTTTGATGAGCAGTTATAGAATGTTCTATAAATATGTATGGAGGTCACAATGAAGTGGCCAATCAGTGTATAGTACTCTAATTTATATATGTAACATACGTTAAACAAACCTATACATAACAACTACAAGGTTAATGTATCAAATAAACATGTGAATTTGTTATATTCTGTCATTTTAAATATAACATAATTACTACATTTTTAACATTATGTATTATTACGTACTTACCGTCTTCTATGTATTGTTGTTTGTCCATGTCTATTGTACCTATTGCGTATACTATGTCTATTGTATGTGTTTAATACGTTTGTGTTTTAATGTTTATATGTTCTAAACGTTATATCCCAAGTATTTACGTGATTGCTTACGCGTACTGTGCCTATTATGTATACAATGTCTATTATGTGTATTTACTACGCTTGTATTATTACGTGCTTACTGTGTTTTAAACATCAAATATTAATGTATCATCTACGCTTATTGTGAATATAAAATATTGTTCATTGTGCTTGTGTGAATACGTCCTTACTGTGTTTTAAGTATTATTTGTTTCCGTTTGTTGTGCTGACGATATTAAGTTTAGTATGCATTGATGTATTATTATTATATATTTACTATATTTAAAACAATATGCGTTTTTAATGTTTTATTTAATAACTGACTTAGTTTATATATAGATTATACGATTAATATGTTTATGTGGTTCTAAGTTGGTTTTTTTACTGTAGTTGTAATGTCCTTTTTTAAAATTTGTATATACTTGTTTCCTTCATGTGCAATACATTGTGTTTGTTCACTAAGCTTACTTTTAAGACTCTAATCAGGAAACAAATCATAAAAAAATTATGTGTTATGTGTCTGTTATTTGAATATCGCCCTATAATCTATTATGCTTTAAAAAGATCTGTAGTTGGTGACTTCTCTTGTTCATTTAACCATCTTGTGAGTGAATGCAGATAAGCTAGATATTTACTTTCATATATATAATTGTGAATAAACAAGTAACTCTAAGGTCATATATACAGTTACTCTCCTAAATAACTCTGTCATTGGCCTGATGGTTAGGATGCGTGACTCGCATCCTGCATGATGCAGGATTGAAACCCGTTGTTGAACACGCTCATCGCCCTTTCAACCGTAGGTGCACTATAACGTAACAGTAAACACCACTATTCTTTCGTAAAGAGTAGTATAAGAGTCGGCGGTGAGTGATGTCTACTAGCTGCCTTTCCTCTAGTCTATCACTTCAAAATTAGGGGCGGTTAGCTCAGATAGACATCCAGTAGCTCTGCTCGAAATTCAACAAAACAAACACACACTATTCTGCTGAAACAGAACATTCGTTCACTCAGCCATTCGCTAGAAAAAGTAAACTGTTAACAAAAAATGGTACTACTAGCTGCGAAATATTTATGTTTGACATAAATGTTTATCTTACAACTTACTAAAAAGTGGACTGTTATCTTAAACATCTCTGTTTCGCTTACCTAAATGTCATGAGTTAACATTGACAAATATTTCTGCCGTACATTCAACTGTTACTTGCTAATACAAGCAAATATCTTTCAAATCTAAGAATCACTTTCATTGTTGCTCATTAAAACATCCTGCTAACAACAGTACCTTTCGTCATTCTTCAGAAATTAATAAATTATTAACTTCTTACGATCCTCATTGTCGTTAATATCATAAATAGATTATGAGCTGCAATTATAGTTAATTATTTGTCTGTTAGCCAACTAATGTATAGTTTTGCCTATAAATGTTCGAGGTCCTTGAACCATCTTGTCTACCTCTATAAATTTAGCAAGTTTGTACTGTTTCAAACTTCGTGTAAAAGATGTATTTAAGTGTGCACCAACTTTTTAACTAATATATGTATCGCATACGGTACATCTATCTAATTCACGATGTTAGAAAAACATGTAGGTTCGAAAATACAATTAATCACAAAAATAGGAAACCTAAGAGCTTTCGAAAGATGGGCCTTCCTTCTTCAGGGACAAATTGGGAAACAGTATACACCTGTTTAAGCTAGAGTTTCGAAAGGTATATATATATATTGAGTTTGGTGTTATTGAATTATATGATGGTGTCTAAGAATGCAATTTGAGTTTAAACAAATGTCTTAATTTTGTCTTTTATGTGTATTTGGTGATATTATCTGTCACAGATATAGAGTTTTGAGCTCTTGGCAACAGATTTGTTTCCCATAAACTTTCTAAAGTAATTAAAGGGAGAATTGATCCAGGTCATTAATTAGGACTATACTGTACGGCTCGACTCCAGAGATCGCTGGAAGACTGGATTAGTAGAAAGTTAATTTCACTAAAGGAATCCCTCTGCTGCTTCGTGAAAGTTTTCTAGGTCCATATATCACTAGCAAGGTAATTTGGGTCTGGGCAATGACAGTAGCTAAAAAACTGAAGATTCTATTCCTTTTCAGACATACAGTAAATAGAAGTGTTGACCATACTGAATCAGACATACAGTAAATAGAAGTGTTGACTATACTGAATCACACATACAGTAAATAGAAGTGTTGACCATGCCAAAAGTGAATCTTCTAACTTGGGCGTTAATATAATGTTGTTCTTGTGAATAGAAAGTTGTTTGTATGTGTCGATAAATACGTTTTATAGACTTAAATAGGCATTTTAATCTTTATTGTTAAACATAAAGCTACAAATGGGTTATCTGTGTTATACCCATCGCAATTATCGAATCGCAATTTTTAGTGTTATAAGCCCTTCGACTTACTCATGAGTTGCCTGAAGGTCATAAAGGTACTTAAACATATTAACAATAAGTGCTTAATAACCAAGTGTTTTGTACCTTTACAATAATTTTGTCAAGCAGATTACAATTTTGAGCATCTAATAAATCTGTAGCCCGGCATGACCAGATGGTTAGAGCTCTAGACTCGTAATCTGAGGGTCCAAGGTTTGAATTCTTGTTACACCAGACGTGCTTGCCCTTTCAGCCGTAAGGGTGTTATAATGTGACGGTCAGTCAAACTGTTCGTTGGTAAAAGAGTAGCCCAAGAGCTGACGGTGGGTAGTAATGACTAGCTGCCTTTCTTCAAGTCTCACACTGCTAAATTAGGGACGGATAGCGCAGATATCCCTTATGCAGCTTTGCGCGAAATTAAAAATAAACAAACTTATAGACCTCAACGTAATGAAGGATTTATAAGTCAATTTTAGACTTGTAAGAAAATAGTTGCCTCACATTTCATAATATGTGTATATGATTACACTGACTGGCCACTTTATTATGATCACCTCCTAATATTGGTGTAGACCACAGTTCATTACAATAGGTCATGGAGTGAGTATAAGATTTAGATTCCATACATAAAATATTAAAAGCCGTCCTACTTCATTATAGCCCTTTCGTCAATGAGTGAAGTCTTCACAGAAGGTGAAGTTGTTGAACAAAACGTTCGATTTTTTTTACAAGTGTCAGACACAATTCATTGTGACTCTTACTGTTATTACACTCTGAAGACAGATGTCTTTGAACAGCTGGCAGAAAAAGTGGTATTTGATAACAGCACCCATTCTCTACCTGTGCCATTCCTCTCAATAGCAGAGGAATGCTTACACTTGTATAATAGCCGACAGAATAGCCGTGATATGACTCTATACCACTTGCCACAATATTAGTCTGTTTTTGGCATGTGTGTGTAATTAAAGATCTTAATAGAATACATTGGTCTGTTAGCGCGTATATTACAATGTAATAAGGATGGAATATTCAAATAAGCAACAAATCCTACACATCTGTTTTGACCATATCTTTTATTTATGTACGTTTGTTTATTCTAAAACAGCTCAAAAATAGAGTCTACACGTGATCGTTGGGAAAGCAGTAAACAGGAACAGAAATTTTCGAGTTAGCACTGAGTTAATGTGAATAAAAATAAATGTTAAAATCCATCAAATTGTATTTATGGCAAACCTACTAAAGGTATGTACCGCTGTTCCGAATTGTGAACTACAGTCGATTCTTTTCTATTTTTAGTCAAATATCGACTACAATAAAGTGTATATCTGTTCCTAACATGCCAATTTGAGATACATATACAAATTGTTTGTTTGTTTGTTTTTGAATTTCGCACAAAGCTACTCGAAGGCTATCTGTGCTAGCCATCCCTAATTTAGCAGTGTAAGACTAGAGGGAAGGCAGCTAGTCATCACTACCCACCGCCAACTGTTGGGCTACCCTTGTTACCAACGAATAGTGGGAATGACCGCAACATTATACGCCCCCACGGCTGGGAGGGCGAGGATGTTTAGCGCGACGCTGGCGCGAACCCGCGACCCTCAGATTACGAGTCGCAAGCCTTACGCGCTTGGCCATGCCGGGCCAATATACAAATAACAACGTCTTGAAAGTCCCATCTGGATACGTTTCTCGAGAGGCTGGAAAATGAGAATCAGTGCAAGAAGAAACAATGGTTAACCCAATAGCTTTGATGTACAAATTGTTGTTCAATAGAAAGTCTTAAAATGAAGAACGACGAAAGTTTGTTTCTTAAAATTTAATTTCACAGCTCGAAGTATAAAAAATATTAGTGCCAAACATCAGAGTTCATAAAAGTGAAATAGGCTTAGTGTTTTATCAGATTTTACTCCAACAAGCCGGAAAAAATACTAGTTTGTTAACAAGTCTACAAATAAATTCTGAATAAACAAAAAAAGATAAACTGCAGTTCGTTTCAAGGTGCACAACTATTTTGTGAAATAAATCTGACACTAAAATTTGAATGATCTGTGTCTGTTCACAACTTAACATCAAAGTTTATGAAGTACCTATTTATCTCACCTAGAACAGTTAAGGTTGTGAATGAAAGCAGGTACAACCGATAAACGTAAGACTGGTATATTAGATCCTTTTGATAAATGCATATACGAGTTTCAACCCAGTTGAAGTACATATTGTTAACCCGTGAATACAACTATATTTGATTAAAAATAGAGATGCAACAAATAAAATGCAGTATGTTAAACAATGAACACAAGTGATGTCCAAACCTTAGGGCCCGGCTCGGCCAAGCGTGTTAAGGCGTGCGACTCGTAATCTGAGTGTCGCGGGTTCGCATCCCGGTCGCGCCAAAGATGCTCGCCCTTTCAGCCGTGGGAGCGTTATAATGTGACGGTCAATCCCACTATTCGTTGGTAAAAGAGTAGCCCAAGAGTTGGCGGGGGGTGGTGATAACTAGCTGCCTTCCCTCTAGTCTTACACTGTTAAATTAGAGATGGATAGCACAGATAGCCCTCGAGTAGCTTTGTGCGAAATTCCAAAACAAACTAAACCTCAGCAGTAGTGAATATAATAAAATTACTTTTATCCCATTGCATATCTAATGTTGGATACAGACACATATTTAACTTCGTTTTTTACTTCTTTCTTAGCTTCTAGCCGTCTTTGGTTAGTTATTGATTTCCATTATTAATTGTCAACTATCAAATGGTGGTATTAAGCCAACTGATGATGGCCTTAATGGAAACATAATACATTAATTTATTACATACTTACCACGAACCACCAGGTAAAGTCTTCTCAAAGAGGTTGGAGTCTCTGTAAAACTCGGACTACACCGACCCTTGACACGTTTATTTATCGTTGATACTTTTTTTAACGGAACATGCGTACAAGAACTGATCAATACAGTGTTATTTGTTTCAAGCCATGGAAAACTTAAGATAACTGCTGATGTATTATGTCAAATGTATGACGTGGGATATCATTAAACTGTTGAATGTGAAACATCGAAACAAAATTTTTCTTAATCTACCTTCTTCCGACAGTTTGATGTCACAAACAAACAATAAATTAAAATTTTATCTGCAGCTTCCGAAAGATGGAATAAGCACTCAAAAATAAAAATGATAATCGGTATGCATGTATATTTATATATATGTATGTATGTATGTATTTTAATGAAATTAAATAAATACATTTAAATTAAGTTAAAGAAGTAAACAAAATCATGAGGAAGGTTTGTTTGTTTGTTTGTTTTGAATTTGGGATTGGGGGATTGACCGTCACTTATAACGCCCCCACGGCTGGGAGGGCGAGCATGTTTGGCGCGACGGGGATGTGAACTCGTGATCCTTAGATTACGAGTCGCACGCCTTAACACGCTTGGCCATACCAGGCTTTCAAATTATGTACCAGAGCAGTTTCTTATATCACTGTAGACATCCATCTCAAATTATGTAATAAAGAGCAGTTTCTTATATCACTGTAGACATCCATCTCAAATTATGTACTGGAGAAGTTTCTTATATCACTGTAGACATCCATCTCAAATTATGTACTAGAGCAGTTTCTTATATCACTGTAGACATCCATCTCAAATCATGTACTGGAGAAGTTTCTTATTTGAACGTAGACATCCATTTTAAATTATGTACCTTGACAATTTCTTGCGTGAGTGTAGATATCAATCTTAAATTATGTACCAAGACAGTTTATTATCGAGTGTAAACATACATCTCAAAATATGTACCAGGACAATTTGTTTTGTGATTTTGATTATACAGCTCAAATTACGTACCATGACAATATTTGATGTGAGCTTAGACATCGACATCAGCTTAGGTACCAAGACAATTTCTTATAATATCCACATTGATATCTTTAAATATACATACAGCGATGGGTATTATGATATTACATTTACGTTTGCTATCACATATTTAGAATTCTATGTATATATTTGTTATGACCATAATTTTAAATTTTTTAAAAGAATAATATGTCACTAGTTAAGACTGTTATACTTAATTTCACAAAGGTTAAACAATGCAATGGAAAGTGCGAAATAGTCAGCGACCAATCACATATATTGAATAAATTTAAATGAAATTAAAAAATTAAAATATTTTTAAAAAATGTAGTTATAATATAATTAATCAGAGTTTGGGAATTGCTGTTTCTAATGCAGTTCTACCTCATCAGGCCCGGCATGGCCAGGTGGGTTAAGGCGTTTGACTCGTAATCTGAGGGTCGATGTTCGAATCCCCGTCTCACCAAATATGCTCGCACTTTCAACTCTGGTGGCATTATAATGTGACGGTCAATCACACTATTCGTTGGTAAAAGAGTAGCCCAAGAGTTGGCGGCGGGTGGTGATGACTAGCTGCCTTCCCTCTAGTCTTACACTGCAAAATTAGGAACAGCTAGCGCAGATAACCCTCGAGTAGATTTGTGCGAAATTTCAAAAAACAAACAAACATAATTTTAGAAGGATGTATGCAGTGATATAGGAAATTAAAATGGTGCATAATTTGAGATGGATGTGTACAGTAATATAAGAAAGTATCATGGCACATAATTTGAGGATTTTAGATGGATTTTGACAGAACCACAATGACATAAGGAATTGTCATAGTACTTAAATTGAGATGGATACCTACTGCCACATAATTTTACGTAGATGTTTATAAGCCCATAGTACACAATTTTGTATGTGTGTTTTTGTTTTTAGGATCTTCGTCACAAGCAGAAAAGAGGAATTTGCCATTATTCTTCAAACAAATCCCTGGCCACAAATTGAAGAACGAGATTCTAGGCAAACAAGCGTAGACCACGAACCCTTGGATTCAACATATTAATATTCCAACCATTAAACCAAATCCAGTCCAAGTTCTTTCGTGGCTCAACGGTTCATTGTTTTTTTAAATGTTGCAATATCTGACACTGAAGCAAACAATTTCTTTCTGATGTTATTATGAGCAAGTTATTTTCGTGAATGTCACCTTAATTTTCAGATATATTCAGATGAGAATTCTTGTGAGAGGTGTATAAAATATTCATACACTGTGATAAACGCCAGCCTTATATTTAGCACTAATGGCTACTTTTGTATTTTATATAACATTAATTAACAAAGTTTCTAACTTTGATATCACCATGAAAAAAGGCAATTATTTAAATAGAAGAATTTTTAAAACTCAGCTTATGTATTTATTTATCTTTAGACTGAATGAATTATGATACCTATAAATTGTACAAACATGCATAAATGTATTAAATAAGGTTAACATATAGACATTTACATTAGTAAATATTTATGTATATTATTTTTGTTTTGGACTTTAAAAACCAATGCGTTTCGAGGAAATCCTTATGGAATACTGTACCCCCACGGAGATGAAGCCTTTTCTGTCTTTTTATCAGTATTTACTTAAATAACGAAAATATTAGCCTCTTCTCATGTGCTTCATATATACGTATAAATATGGACATTTAAGTCCCAAGTGGAGAGGTTTGATTTCACGACATAATGCATTGAGAAATAGAACTCTCGGAAACCTACCCAAAAGTAAAAATTGTTCTAACTGAATTTCTAAATAACTTTTAACCCTTCTAAACTACATGATGGATAAGTCGTTAACGTCTATGAAGAGCGAGTTTCAATAGAAATAGTTTTATACCTAATTACTTAATTACAATTACTCTATTATTCATCGAATTTGTTAGCCGTCACTACGAAAAGAAAAAAAAATATTTTGCCATATGTTAGATAAAATACGTATTTTTGACGTCATGTTTAGCAATTTTATCACTAGAATAATAAAAACTGCTGTGAACTTACAATGTGTCAAGGTAAGTTTTTTCGCTTTATTTTTCCCCTGTCAGTGTGTTGTAAAAAATAAATTGTGATATATGTCTTTATTTATTATTACTTTTACACAAAGTAGGTATTCCACATACGGGAATTTAGAATTTGAGTTCGAATAAGCAAACAAATATATCAACTTTGAACGCACTAGAACCTGTATGTGACATATACCATAGACAATTTCTTGAACTAAGCCTATCCTCAAAAATAAGTGAATTCGACTTATAGAGAAGCCTAAATGTTTACCTGGTGGCTGAGCGCCAGCAGAAACAAATACTCCAGTTCAGAAGTATCGGATTTTACAGAAATATTTCCATTACCAAGAATATAGGCAGGACTAAATATAAAAAATCCAGGCGACATTAATGAAACTCACAAAAATCAGCATCGATTTGTTGTCTATATCTAAAAGAAGTAAAACATAAATAACAATCAATAACGCCTCACTGGCATAGTTGACGTTGATAACAAATGATTCTTTTGTACGTTTTCTGATTTCATTCTTTTATACGTTTCCGGTTTTAACATGTTAACCTTTACGGTAAAACTAAAATTGCTGAACTCCTTAAATTAAAAAGTTTCTATCGGATTCAATTATTTGATTACAAAGAACTTGTTACTTGTTAAACTGCTACAGATCATTGATTATAGCCCTTCAACGAGAAATATTTTTCACAATATTATGAGATACTCTCAGGACACTGAAAGAACGATATTCTGTGATCAGATAATATGTTTTTAGACTTATACTGTAGATTAACATATGGAAATGGTAAATTGAGGTTAGATAGATAGATGTATTTCAAATCAGCCTTTATCATAATAAATATAATCTAGTTTGTTTGTTTGTTTTGGAATTTCGCACAAAGCTACTCGAGGGCTATCTGTGCTAGCCGTCCCTAATTTAGCAGTGTAAGACTAGAGGGAAGGCAGCTAGTCATCACCACCCACCGCCAACTCTTGGGCTACTCTTTTACCAACGAATAGTGGGATTGACCGTCACATTATACGCCCCCACGGCTGGGAGGGCGAGCATGTTTAGCGCAACGCGGGCTCGAACCCGCGACCCTCAGATTACGAGTCGCACGCCTTACGCGCTTGGCCATGCCAGGCCATATAATCTAGTAAACATTTAAATTTAGAATATTCGAAATACTTGTTTTGTATATTACATTTTTTCTCCATTATCACAAATACCCTGATGGCTTAGCAGTGGTTTACAATGTTAAAATCTAGGGTTCGAGTCCTTGCGATAAACAAAGCGCAAATAATCCATTGTGTAGTTTCGTGCCTTATAACACACAAACATAATTAATAAATGCATGAAACTACTCTCAGTTAATTTAATACGACAAAACTATATATTGCGCAGCAAAATTAGAAATTGTAAGAAAAATTATTAATTTATTCAATCACAAATAGTAAGAGTTAAAATAAAAACATGAATACCATTTTTGTATTCTAAAAATTTAGTAATTGTACGTATTAAAACTTTTAACCTAGATATAGTCACAAAGTATTTATTATGTGCTAGCATTCGATAATGTTATTTAAAACATTCGTTCAGACGTTCTTTATTTTTGACAAGCTGAGGTATCTGTCCTTTGTTTGGATCACGAAGTCAAAAAAAAAAATGTGTTAGTGAATGCTATGATAAATAACACAAAAATCTTACCTTCTGTACAGTTTATTTATAACATAACATATTACAGTATTCATTATTACCAATAATTTTGTATAAGCTGTAAGAACTCACTGTACATTTGTACTTAAAACGTGGTATACATTGTGCAATGGTCAGTTTGACTTTCTACGAAGAGGTAGCGGTACAACTAGTAGCATTAAGGGTGTTTTCTGTTACCCACTTTCAACACTGAGCTATTTATGTCCTTCCGCAGTGTTTCATGTGATTTATTAACAGACGGTCATTGGCTGCAGAAGCGTCTTACGAGCGAAGTTGAAAGGTCATGGGTCAGAGTAGAAAGTGGATTAACTTTAGAAACTTCAGCTGAGTTTATGTATTATTGCAGTAATGACAGTCATGTGTTTTCATTGCTTTCCCGCATACAGAATGCTAGTGCACTTTATGAGATGTATAAGACCTTTTTGTGCTCTTTCCGCACACTCTGGTTGCTGTGTTATATAAAATTTAATAAAGTGTTTTGTTCGTAGTGTAATAATGTGACACCATCCAGGAATATAGTTGACCAGGTGGTTAGGACGCTCGACTCATAATCTGAGGGTCGCGGGCTCGAATCCCCATCACA
Source organism: Tachypleus tridentatus (assembly GCF_004210375.1). Lineage (NCBI taxonomy): Eukaryota > Metazoa > Arthropoda > Merostomata > Xiphosura > Limulidae > Tachypleus > Tachypleus tridentatus. Next base: position 44,369,181 of record NC_134825.1, on the reverse strand, counting down.
CCAAACATACTCCTCCTTTCAGCCGTGGGGGTGTCATAACGGTACGATCAATTCCACTATTTGTTGGTAAAATAATAGCCCAAGAGTTGGCGGAGGGTGATGATGACTAGCTGCCTTTTCTCTAGTCTTACACTATTATATTAGGAACTTATTTCAGCTATTATGTTGTTTTTATGGTTATGCATAAAGTTTTTCTTTCTCAAAAGCAGGTCCTCAACTCAGTATCTCGACATTTTCGTGAGAATTTCACTCCTAAATACACCTAGCATTCGTTGTATAACACGTAACGTAGATTGGTAAGTTTCCTTTACACGAGTACAACGTTTATTATACATTGTTAAATTACAAAACTTAAAAATACTGCCTGTAAAACATTAACTTCAACAACAGTTACTTCGGTAAAATATACAAACACGCAGAGAAACACATTAATTTATTACCTTTTCTCTTATAACGAAAATAATACAATTAAGCAATGCGAAAAACAAAAAGTAAAACTTAGCTGTAATAACCACTACCGGTACTGAATCTTATTAAATATCATTTTTCGGTATTTAATTTGGTTTGTGTGAAGTTTCGTGCAAAGCTACAAGAGGGTTATCTGCGCTAGCCGTCCCTAATTTAGCAGTTTAAGACTAGAGGGAGGGCAGCTAGTCATCACTGCCCACCATCAAGTCTTGAGCTACTTTTTTACCAACGAATAGTGGGATTGACCGTGAACCCGCGACCCTCAGATTATAAGTCGATTGCCTTAACCACCTGTTTATATCGGGCCTTCTGTACTTAGAATAGAAAGGAACCTCTACTTCTAAATTAATAAAATAATCCGGGTTTTAAATGATATATGTGAAGTTTAGGCACCTTTAGAAATCAAATGTACACACACACAAATATGACGGTTGCTTGTTACACTTCTTGCTATCACAATCTTAACTATTTGCTGTTTTAAAACGTTTACAAGAAGAAAATCCTTCAAAATTGTATTAAACTATATATTATCTATTTTTTATTTTATTTTTCGTCAGCTCTGGCAAGAAATTTACATATTTCTATTAACTCAAAATAAATTCCCACAGGAGGTTAAAACTCGACAGTTGGAGCTAACGTTTCTATTGCTATCTGCATATGAATTATAATTTAGTTTTTAGAAGAAACGTTTGGGAAAAATCACAGTTAACCTTTCAAAAATTCAATGTCGCAATTCCTTTTTTGTTACTGCCAGAAAATAGTGGTCTGTAAATGGTTCAAGAAGAGAAACATCGATGCACCTCAACTCTACGTTTGAAGACAACGACATCTATAGTTAGGTTTACAAAGAAGCTGGTGAGTACCCTGAAAAATAAGTTGTTTAATACTATTTATACAAAGAATGTTGTGTACAGAGACATATTTTGTAGTTTGTAAATGTTTTATACACATTTTTGCATTTAATGACTTCAATAGATAGAAGTGCATTTACCGTTTTATAAAGAATTACTTTCTACTAAAACATATTGAAATTATAAGTGTATATAAGTCTCGGAAGCGAAGTACCAGTTTATACCTAGTGTACATATATCATTCATTCGTGGCGTAAAGGAGCGAATGACGGGTAGTCTTTGGTTGTATGTGTTTGTGAAAATACTTTATATCTAGCCTAGCGTTGCTACCAGCAACAAATAAATATGTCGCAAAACAAATACAAGTATAAAGTTCAAGTATAAAAACGAATGGGAATTTTAAAAATCCCAGAAGAACATTTTGAGGTAAATAAGTTATAAACATCTGCATTATTTCTAAACGATTGCATATCAAGAATCGCTGGATATTTATTACAGAACTTATTGTAATGTTTCGTATGTAAGCTTCTGAAAAAAATATGTCTAGTTGTGGTATAAGTCAAATATGTAAGTTATGCTATGATAGAAACAGTAGGGCCCCCGTTAGTACAGCAGTAAGTCTACGGATTTACAATGCTAAAATTAGATGTTCGATTCCCCTCGGTGAGCTCAGCATAGAACTCGATGTGGCTTTGCTAAAAGCAAACAGAAACAGTAGGTATTCTCTTTTTAACTTCCTATTTCATTAGTTGTAACAACCAAGAATTCAGATCTATCTAAGATTTAAATTCAGCAAAGTAAAAATAAAAACGAAATTAATACAAATATATTGGTCTAAACCTAAAACAAAAATCTAATGTTCAGAAAATGGAGAATGGATATTTATATTCACTACAAGTATAAAAAATACTTTTGAAAAAGGAAGAGATGGGTCCATCAAAATGTGAGGAAACAAACAGTGATGGATACAGTATAATAAATCTTCCCCTTTATAACGTCAGGAGTCGTGTCCCGCATCCTGTCCATACTCACTTTTTTTTTCTATCTTGTCTACAATAGGTCAGAAAAATTAACATTATCAAATTTAGTTATAGTATCATACAGTCTGCTTTTACGAAACTAGAATAATCAGATATTCGTGTCTATTTATGACTCGTATGTTTTTTTTCTTTACAACTTGTCCCTCCTTTTACAATTTCATGAGAAGGGAACAGGATTTCATAAAAGTTTTCTACCTATGATATCATAAGTTTGTCACTGCTATACAAAAGTGGAAGAACCATATACACACTTTTGTACGTACAAATGAGCTGTATAATATCTTAGACACAGAAAAATTAAATAGGCTGCACAGATCAGATGTTGGACACACCCGTGTTAGGTTGTTCAGAGGAAGTATTACTACACCATGTCCATTCCTACCTTGTTTCCTTACTTTTCGGTGCAACCATTCCTACACTTTACGTTTTTATTTTATTTTGCCATTTCTTTATGCACTATTTTATCATACAAGATGACATGATGTTATCCATCATTCATTTGTGTTGATATCCTGTATGTATGTCATCAGTGTGGATGTGCACCGTAATATGTGTAGTAAATTGTCTTCGCTTATTGTGTGTGTACACATTGTAAGTATGTACGTGTTGTGTATATGCGATGGCACACACTCTATAATGCGAAATGTCTTCTAGGTGACGTCATCTGAGTTGTGGTTGTGTGCATATGCTAAGTGTTGGTAATTTAGTTAATTAATATAATTTTTTGCTTCACACAAGCACTAGCACGTGGTTCCTGTGCTATTGTTCTATTTGGTGCACTTATAACTATGGTAAATCTGTTTGTTACATGAATAGAAGCGTTAAACAATGCCACTTAGTTCCTAAGATTGAAAATTTTGTGATTTTGTGAATTGTTTTACATCTGCTCTGCTGATTTTATTAAGTGATTCTGTAACTTGTAATATTATATGAGGTTCACTTATCATCTAAGGGTGTCTCTCAAATACATTTGAAGATTTATTATTTGGCTGTTAAAGGTGTATATGAGTAAATAGCTTGTATTGTATATATTGTGCATCAGCCCTATTTCTGCTGTAAGTACTACCGTACTTACGATAGCAACATTAACGTAAGCATACAGATAAACATTTTCCCTATGCTACTTGAAATGAACGAAACACGCAGTTTATCTTTGTGGTAGATATAAAATCATAATTTAAATTAATTAATAATAAAAGACTAACAAACAATAATATTCGGCCAACACATCATATATCCTACCCATAATGTGTCTCGACCGAGGATTAAAGATAACAAAGACGTTTTCGTATAGATAAACTGTTTGAATAACAAATTTCACGATCATCGTTTTAGCTTGTTTTATGGTTGATAAGCTTATATAATGTTTAGTAAAGTGCTTTCCAGAATTAAATTATCTCTAATTGCCTATCAACATAATTATAAGGTTTCACCACACTGTTCCAACGCATATATGCTTCACGCTACGGTAATACAATCTTTGACCTATAAAAGGTTTGTCTGAACAAGAGGAGAAACGTTCGACGGCTATAATTATTATTTCAGTGACTAACTAGCGCTGTTTTCTCCTCTTAAAAATTATTTTTGAATAAATATTTTCAAAGCATAAACTAGGAATTTAACATGCAATTCATGATGGTTGCTATGGACTGAATAATTTAAATTGTGGGGTCAGATGCGGCCTGCAGATCAACAGTTACCCCTCGTTATTCTACATAAAATACTGGAGTAGACAATTTAAAACATGGTTACAGGTAACTATGTCTTCATTATCCTCACATAAGTGACATCACCGTTCAACTTTTCTCGGTACTTGTAGTGAGAAGAGCACAGATAGCCCAATGTGTAGCTTTGTACTTAACTATAAACAAATAAAACCTTTCAACTTCTCAAATTCTATCAGTATTATTCTTACTTGATGATATTATATTTATAAATCAATGGGTTGGGCGTCGCAAAGTGTTTAGCATCTCCGAATTGGGAATTAAATATTTCATGGATCGTGTATTATTGTAGCAAGAATAACACTTTCGGACCATGGGTGCACTAAGAGAGCAAGGACCAAGCTAGATTCTTATAACTCATTTTACTTGTGCTAGACTCGCAAAGTGAGGGTCACGTGCTCAAGTCCCCATCACCGAATATGCTTTCAACCGTGAGGACGTTATAAAGTGTCAGTCAGTGGCACTATTTATTAGTAAAAAAGTGGTTTAAGACTTTATGGCGAATGGCGTTGACTAGCTGCCTCTCTCTTGTCTCCCACTACTAAATTAGGTACGACTAGTTCAGATAGCCCTCGTGTAGATTTGTTCAAAATTCAAACCAAACCAAGAGTGATTTTTAGTGACCTCGTCTTTCCCACTTTAAACTGGCAATATACCCTATAAGGCAAGTCATCTATGATTATTGCATTACACTTAAAAAGTTGAAATAGATGTTTTTGTTGTTGGTTTGTTATTAAGCACAAAGCTACACAAAGGGTTATCTGTGCTCTGCCACCTCGATTACTGAAACCCAGTTTCTAGCAGTATACATCTGCTGACATATCGCTTTGCCACTAGGGGTTATTGAAATAGATTTGTAGAGTGATTTTTTCATAATAACAACAAGTGGGTGTTTGAAACATTTAAACAATGCTTTTTACGAGCGAAAGTCTAACTAGATCTAAGAACCTCCCAAAATGTTACCAAAGCCATCGTCTGGTCATATTTAAGCATTTTTTCATTGCAAAATCAATTGTCTTGACTTCAGTTATTCTACTTTTATTACAATCAGGTCATTATTTAATGTTGTCTCTCGCTAGTTCGATATGAAATTATCGGGTCATCCCATAAGTAATGTCCGAAAATTTAAGATAGAAAATGCATCATCATTTCTGTATTTGTAGAAGGCTTTAATGACTAAAATTTGTGGTAGGACGTGTATAAAAATTCTCAGTCAAATAAAAGAAACTAACGTAACTCTACTTTTTTCAGGTCATTAATCAAATAAACCCTTATGAAGATGGATGTGTCTGAGGAGCACATTAGGGATATAATGCTTTATGGGTTTAAAAAAGGCAATAGTGCAGCAGAAACTACAGGAAACATTTAAGTTGTATATGGTGCGAGAGTCTCTCAATGAAAAAATGTCGAAGGTCATTTCAGAAGTTCAGATCAAGTGAGTACAGCTTAAGTGATGCGCCATGTTTAGGTCGTTCTGTTGAGTTTAATGAGGACTTGCTGCTGGCTGCACTTCATGAAGATTGTGCTGTAACAGTTGAAGAACTAGCACAGAAGCTTAATTCAATCATTCAACAGTTCATCTTCATCTGCAACAGCTTGGAAAGGTGTCAAAAGTTAGAGCAAGAGTGGACATTTGCACTTCTCTGCACTATCGTGAACGTAAATCACCTTTTTTGGACAGGTTAGTGACTGCAGATAAAAATTGATATGTTAAGTGCCACACACAATGGCTCAGTGCAGGTAAACCCAAAATGGGCATCCTCCATAGGAAAGTCTTGTTAAGCATTTGGTGGGACAATGTTGGTGTGATCCACTTTGAGTTGCTGCCACTCAATGTAACGATTGCATCATACGTCTATTGTCAACAGTTAGAGCGCTTGAATGCTGCACTGAAAGAAAAGAGGTCTGCTTTAATAAGTCATAAAGGTGTTGTGTTACACCAGTATAATGCATGACCCCATACAGCAAGGATCACATCTGCAAAGATTGAAGAGCTAGACTGTGAAAAACTTCCATATCCTCCATATTCTCCAGACTTTGCCCCATCTAGTTATCATCTATTCCGAAGTTTGCAGAACTATGTTTATGGAAAAGAGATTGGAACATATGAAGATGTCAAAATTTCCCTTTCTACATTGTTTTCCTCCAAACCCCAAGAATTTTATAGAAGTGGCATTCAGAAGCTTGTGAATCACTGGCATGAAGTAATTAATAATATTGTAACATACATTATTGATTAAATAACATTAAAAGCATTTGAAATCCTTTCTCTTTTTCTGAACCTAAAACCGGACATTATTTAAGAGATGACCTGATAGAAAATGGCCGTAACGTCAAATAACTGGAAACCAGGACTGGAAAGGCCAACTTCAAGTGTTTGTTTGTTTGTTTTGTTTTTGAATTAAACACAAAGCTACACAATGGGTTATCTGTGCCCTGCCCACCACTGGTATCGAAACCCGGATTTTAGTGTGTAACTTCACAGACAACTTCAAGTGACTAACACTGATGTTTCAATTTACCCATTAGTTATCCTGGTGAGTTATGATAATTCAAATTATGTTACAGAAAGTTCCTTAAAACTTCTATTACTGTACTTTCTCTCTTACTACTGTACACTAGATACAAAAAATTGGATTTCACGCTATTTAAGTTTTTAATTGAAAATTAAACTTTGTTTTGTTTTACCATGATTCCTTTTTACGAATTTTAATAATTTTACTTTACTTTTAACTTTTTCATCGGATGTTTGGCACATATACCCTAGTTGCTTTGCGGCATAGAAAGCAAAACCAACCAACCAAGACTACAGATTTGCAAAGTTATAATCAAGTGTTCGATTCCACTCAGTAGACACAGAAGATAGCCGGATGTGGTTTTCTTATAAAAACATACACACACATTCATTATTACCTGCTACTCTAGGAATCTTTCCGGAGGTTGACAACAAAAATGTAATTTTGTCACTTATCACATTTGACATGACTACTTACTGATTAACAAATCTGGGCTTCAAAAGGCATTTATATTAAGAAGCGATTACATTATTTTAAGTTACAATCTCTTGCACTTCCCCCCTTCTTCTTTGCTCCACCTTATGATCTGAATATAAGCGAGACGTAAGACAGATGAAAACTATACAAAGACTAAAAGCAAAAACGGAATTGTTGACTGAACAAAAGTAAAAATTACAAACAATGTCATGTCACAATGTGTGTTATTGATCATATATATGTAATAAACGTAATGTAGCATGAATGTAAAATCCATCCGTTTCACTTTAAAGGTGAGAGCCATGTGTTCGATTTCCCGTCTCATCTGATATGCTCGTTCTTTCATCCGTGGGGGCATTATAATTTTACGGTCAATCCTGCTACTCGTTAGTAAAAGAGTAGCCCAAGAGCTTGAGATGGATGGTGATGACTAGCTGCCTTCCCTCTAGTCTTACACTGCTAAATTAGGGACGGCTAGTGCAGATAGCGCTCGTGTAGCTTTGCGCCAAATTCAAACCAAACGAAATCGTTTAAGAGGTAAAATTATGTTGGTAATTAAAAATAATTAAACGTAAACATCAAACTTAAAATGTGTGTATGTTAAAGTGCAGTCCACAGAAATGCAGTTTGGTCCGAAAACGTAAATTATTTTGTTACTTTAACATATCTAGTCTTATTGTTAAACGACCTCCAACGTCTTTAATAAACATCAACTTTAAGAAATTCATAGCAGCCAACATCGGCTGTGTCTGATTGTAATAAAAACAAAAGTTCGCATATATTTGAAGCCAAAAGTAACTAAACTCTTCTTATAACCTCTGGTTTTTTTATCGATAACTTCTTATTAAAGTAAGTTACTTGATTCACGACTTATGGTCCTTTGGTGTAAAATCGCGCTCTACGCTCTGAAGCTTTGGATGCGTTGTAAAAGTGGTGGTCAAATCCCACTAATTAACCATACTATAGCAACCAACGAATTGACGGTGGCTTTTGTTGATTGGTTGCTTTTCATCTTGTGTGTCAATTCCAAATTAGAAAAACTATGTACAGATAACTCTTGTGTAATTTTACATGAAGTTTTGTAAGAAATAAACCTTCTCACACAGATCAAAATTAACACTTTACTCTCAAAATGAAAACTTTATAATTTTAGAAAATAAAATTGTTTACTGACTGCTAAAAAACGTAACGCAAGGTGAAGTAAAATACACTCGTTTCTCTTAACAGGTAAGGGTCGCGGGTTCGAATTCTAGTGCCAGCAAACATGCTAGTCCTTTCAGCTATGGGGTTATTATAACGTTACCATCAATCCCACTATTCGTTAGTAAAAAGTAGTATGAGTAAGTTTAATCTCTTCCAGATTTTTATAATTTATTATGTGATAACAATAGTTATTAGTGTTCTTGAAAGTGACAACTCATGCTCTCTGACTTTTTTTCTAAGTTTCTGGTGGAATTGAATCTCATCCCAGAGGTGTTCACAAATAATTCACTCATCCCTAATTTCTTGCAAACTGCTTCTGTTCTTCAACCATCATGCAATAACTTCTATCAAAAGAACTGCTAAAATTTTCAATAAAGGTTAAAAATAACAATCATTAGTATTAATTATGAGTAACAACTAAACCACAAAAAGTCTTCATAACCATCTTGCCTCAGGTCATCAGTTGAGTATCCTCACTGTTAGCGGTGTTTTCGACCTTTAAACCACGAACACTTATCAAAGTTGGGCCTACTTAACAAATTACCTCACTATTAGCGGTGTTTTCGGTCTATAAACCATGAACACTTGTCAAGATTAGGCGTATTTATCAGATCATTAGATACACAAGCAGAATTACCACACGTAAAGTTTTATATTTTATCATATTTAGCCATTATAGTATTGCCCTTGATGAAAGTCAGTGTTGTATATTAAACTTATGTAATACTATACTAACTAAATTGTGTATTGAACTAAATAACTTAATACTGTAAATCATCTGAAAAATATGATAATGTTTATTAGGGTTACCACTACCATTTTACCTTCTCTGATTCCAAGTCCTGAATTTCAATTTTGTTTCCATTCATTTCTACACAATGTTCCCAGATGGAATAGCGGTAAGTCTACGAACTTACAACACTAAAACACGGAGCCCGTTCCCAGTGATGGACATAGCAGATTATCCAACGTGGTTTTCCTCTCAAAACAAATAATCCTCCACAAGTGACGTTTTTGATTGGCAAGTAGAAGTACTTATTGGTTAATAACCAAATGTAATGAGGTGATGACAGATCGGTGCCAGCTAGAAACTCTTCAGTGGGACTATTCAGAAATATACTGGAACATATCAATTAGTTAATGATTTTTTCACTCTTTTTTTTTCCAATCAAAACAGTTTAGGATCTATTCAATTTGAACAGCAACAAATAATTCCTCATTTAGCAGTGGAATTTTGTGCTCGTATTTTCATAAACAAATCTTGTTATTCACTGACGTAATGCTTAAATACTTTTCAAACAAAACATTATCCTTGTTGTAAGTTTGGAAAGAGAGGTTTCCTGTACATTTGCTAACATACACTTAGCCTACTAGTCGTTTTTTGAACTCTTGTTGTTTTTTTATTTTTAAGGTGAGGTTTCTTTGTTTTTGAATTTCACGCAAAACTACATGAGAGCTATCTGCGCTAGTCGTCCCTAACTTAGCAGTGTAAGACTAGAGGGAAGGCAGTTAGTCATCACCACCCACCGCCAACTCTTGGGCTACTCTTTTGCCAACGAATAGTGGGATTGACTGTCACATTATAACGCCTCCACGGCTGAAAGGGCAAGCATGTTTGATGTGACGGGGATTCGAACCCGCGACCCTCAGATTTCGCGTCGAGTACCTTAACCACCTGGCCATGGCGGGCCTTTAAGGTTAGGATAATTTTTTTTTATAAATCGATTGGTCTTAAATGGTCTTAACATTTACAATTTATATGTAGGTAAAAGTTTTGTCTTAGTTTTACAACTTACCACCTACTTGTATTTATTGTAACTCTCACATTAAATTGATTAGAACAACCTTACACCATGACAATGTGGTAGACGGCTTAATATAATAGGAAGATGTTTCTTTACTGACTGTAGCTCATATGTCGAAGAGTATGGCTTTCAATTGGCTCAAAGGTTTTCGCAGAGTATTACAGTGGTGAATACAACGTGTAAATTCATATCAAAGATTTTGAAATATATTGAAATCTAGCGTTTATACTGGCAAAAGAAAATGATTGAAGTCAATATTATATTTTCCAAGCCAGTTTTAGACAATACTGGTCTGGTGTATTATTGCATTATTATCTTAATATAGCCATTTTAATCAGAAATATGGGGTGGATACAATTAGCAATACTATATAAGCGCACTCTTGTTATTATTTGCCCCTTCTAAGGCCCGGCATGGCCTGGTGGTACAGGCGCTCAACTTGTAATCTGAGGGTTGAGTGTTCGAATACCTGTCACACCGAATATGCTCGCTCTTTCAGTTGTGGGGTCGTTATAAATTATGATCAATCACACTATTCGTTAGCAAAAGAGTAGCCTAAGAGTCGGCAATGAATGGTAATGACTAGCTGCTTTTCATCTAGTTTTACACTGCTAAATTAAGGACGGCTAGCGCAGATAACCCTAGTGTAGCTTTGCGCGAAGTTCAGAACAAACAAAATTTCCCCTTCTATGGAAATGAAACGGCAAAAATCAGTTCATTATGAACGTTCTTCACACAGTTAAAATCCACCTCCACAATGTGAAAAGCAAAAGAAAGTTGAAGTGTCTCACGTAGTTTTCCTCATAATTTTACTGTACCATTAGCGGCAGTAAAAGACGAAATTCGTCTCACTGGGACACATCACACGCGTCCAGTCATTAGTAACTGAAAGTTGGTCTGTAAACACCACTAATGGATCCTTTCTGTTTGTATTTAATATAAATTGTTTCTGGACTGATTACTAGTTATCATATGATAATGTGTTGTTTTTTTATATAATTTACTTTATATAGTTTAGCTAGGAATCGTTGAATACTGACAGAACCAGTAAATTAGGGCAGAGTACAGTCTGATGGTGGTTGTTATGGTGGCATAAGTCTGTTAAATTTTCTTCCTCCTCATTCTCCACCAGCAGATGGAGACCATAAACATATTCCCTTCTCATTCCCTTATAGATTCTAAGGAGTTTAGTGAATTTTTTTTCGGATCATATTGCTCATATTTTCTTACAAAAATGCGGTAGAATGATGAATAACCATTTCTTTGGTTTTATCTTAGGACATCGGATTGTAATATTGGTTCTGCCATACCTTGTTTTTTATGGGTTGTCTCGTGCCTCTATTCAACATAATGACAGAACTATATTATCCACTGTTTGTCCGAGAGTTACTTTCTATTTAGTTATTATGAAATAATACTATTCCATCCTAGAAATAACCCTTTGTCCCACTTTCCATGTTTAATTTATTAGTAATAGGTAAAATCAACTGCTGACATCTCGACCAAACACTTCATCTTGTTAGTCTTTAATCAGCCAAAAACGAAAGTGATGACGTAACAAACCACACAGTTAATTCAAAAGTTAGTTCACCAAGGAAATACAAAGCCTGGTCAAAACAACAAAGATTCAATTTCTTTTTATTAAATCTGTGTCAATCAAACCACTTGTAAAAGGGAGGTTGAATAAATGCTTCAGGCCTGGTAGAGTGGATTGAAGACGTTAGTGTGATGGTTTTTCAAGCATAACATTGCAAACAAAGCACTATTTTAAATGTTAATAGCAAATTTACCTTATCCACCAGGAATAAGAACTGCAGGAACCCATTTGTAGTTTTAAAACAGGAACTGGTTGAAGGTTATATTATAGCTTACCCAAACTAAAACAAAAATATATTTATATGGATGATGTTTTACCTCACTTACAGAATGGCTAAGAGGTATTCTACTGTACTCCCTCATAACTCTTGACTAGTGAATTAGTTCAAACAAGTATGCACTTTTCCATACTTCAAAATGTTTTCCTCAGATGACGAGTGAATTAATTTTCATAACTCAAAGATATAATAGTAAAGCATCCCATCATGCTACAAAGGTACTCATTTTAACTTGAAAATCTACCTGGATGATTAAATAGAAACGTCAGCACACTTTGTTCAGTTTTTGATATTTTATCATAAAGGTTAGACAATATCGATTGTAAGCATGACTTGGTTTATCAATAACGGTGGCCCCACATGACCAGGTGGTTAAGGCGATGAACTCACACGATGAGGCTCACGGGTTCGAATCCTTGTACTACCAGCTATGTTTCTGCCCTTTCTTCTGTAGGAGTGTTATACTGTTACGCTCAATCCTACTATTTTGGTAAAAGAGTAACATAAATGTTTGCAGTGGATGGTGATGACTAGGTGCTTTCACTCTTTTCTTACACTGCTAAATTAGGAACTGGAAGAACAGATAACCCCCGTGTAACTTTGCGCAAAATTCAAACACTATAGACCATCTGCAACAACTTAGTACCCAACCAGAATGACTGTAATACATAAAATAATATGACACTATAAATGAAGGAGAGAAATTAGTTCATTCTGTATCAGTACAACAGAGAAACAGAACCATAATACTCACAATATACTATAAATATAATGTTTTGAGTTGCTTTTTACTCACCATAGTCACATTACTAAGTTTTGTTCCGAATTATTCAGTTGTTTTTTGTACTAAGACTAAATATGAAGCTCAATCTATCACTCGATTTAGCATTTGTCAATGAACCACACTGAATCCAGGATACTTCACACTCTTGACACTGTAGGAAAATGAAGGAACAAGACTACAGTTCTCACAGTGGAGTAAATGAATATTACATATGTGATGTTTGGAGTTATCTTTAATTTACTAGGTTAAAGATATATTTCTATAGGATTTGAAGAATATGAATCGTTAATGTCACTAATTTCAAACAGCTTACCCACAGAGTATGAAGACATTATTATGCCTTGAAGATGCAAGAAGAAATTTTTTGCACTCATTAAAATAGTCTACATGGCAATAATGTACCTGATAGCTCTTTTAAGCCTAAAGCCCACTAGTGATACAGCGATATGTCTACGGACTCACATCGCTAAAACCCGGGTTTTGATAACCGTGGTGGGCAGAGCACAGATAGCCCATTGTGTAGCTTTGTGCTTAATTCAAATCAATCAATCAATCGAAGCCTAATAACTAAGATTTTTGAAACGCTCCATTGAACTAAGACGTCGGATTAACTTCCACCACATAGCTTGTCTGAAAATCTGGTTCTATGGCTATAACCCTAAAGAAGATTTCAGCAAGTAATAATATTATTGCATTCACTGTTCCAGGTAGTATGAATATTGTTGGAAAGAAATTAGGCTCAGACACTGTAAAGTTCCTTTGGTTATGCAATACTTCGTACTGTTACATTCTAGTGATCGTCGTGGACTACTTTTGGAAGAGGACTTGGTTTATACATTACATTTTTCAAGCCTCTAAGCCTGTGGAACTAATTTATTGTATTAATATTAGCAACGTAAATTGTGGCATGGTTTACTTAGTTTAATAGAATTATCTTGTCAAGAACAGTCAAGAAGCAGATCACGTTCTGAATGCAGACCGTCTGTACATTTCGAACATATCTGCAAATCATACAGTTTTATGTTATTGTAAAGTCAAATTCAAATCAGGAATTTGAGAGCAACACATAGAGAAAGGAAATGTTATCTGATTATTTGATATAATTTTTGGCAAGAAGAATCCACTGATCATAGATGTGGTCATAATTTTGAGATTTTCGGTATGTTGAATGGTATACTTTTATAATACTGATTCACAGTAGTCAGCTTCAGATGTTAATCTGTTGATTTTGGGTAAAAACAAACTCATGATCAGATCTAATCCGGGTTCCAAGGAGAGCAGACACAATTATGCAAAATAAAATGGAAATTAGTATAGAGTTCTTTTTTTCGAAACTAAAATTTTACTTAACTACAAATGTGAGCCTTAAACACTTTCTTAGAAAAGGTGTTATCTCAAGATTAACAAACACTGTAGTAAACTTCAGTGCTAGAATGGCATAATTTTTGTTTAATAATATTTTGTTAACAAGGTTTAAAGTAAAAAATGCAAAAAAGCAAAAAAGTATTTTTTGGAATTTCTAAGAATAAATTTCATAAAACTTGAAGCCATCTACCGTTCAAACAGTAAGCTGTTTAAGTTTTAGTAATAAATTATAGGATGAGAAAAATAAAATAACGAAATCTAAAAATGTTTAGGTTTTTATCAATTAACAATCAGATAGTCTATTTTAAGCTTTTAGTTAAATTTATCAAACAATATTAATACATGAATACCTTAATATTTTCCTTTATCGATATTTTAAAAACATATTTAAACGAATGCAAGGAATCATTTATTTCTCTACGTTTAGCTCAAGAAACCGTTACAAAGTTTGATACATTAATTGATACATTTAACTTCTCACCACTAGTTGTCTGCCAAGTAATATAATATTTTATTATGTAGATACTTTATTTAATTAATAAACATTTTATTTGAAACAACGTTTCGCCTTTGCAGCTTCATCAGGATTGGTTCTAAAAAAATCTCCTATTTAGGGTGATTTTTTTATATATATATTTCATGATGTCAAGTTTTCGTTTCTGTAGATGAATAGTTAACTTCTCCGGAAGCAAGATAGATTTTTTTTTCCCACTTCTCACTGTTATTAACATATGCAACTGTGAAATGGCTGGCTTACATTTGGTTTAGAAGAACTTTCTGAAAAACTAATCTCTCTAAGGAAGAAAAGCTTGGTTTTAATTAGCATTTTATTAATCTAAAGATAATTCAGACTATTGTTCTATTAGTTCTTATCCCAAATCATTACGTATGCCAATGAATTTTTTGTAGTTTTTCAACATGTTGCATATTTTGTCTCCATAACACCAAAACAGCCGTTTTATTTGAATCAGTATTATTTGCCATAAAATAAGTAATCTTTTATTTAATGTTCAAACTTATATACATGTAATCAGTATTCTGAAATCGCTTTAAAGCCAATAATATCACTCTACTAACTAATGCATTTGACTTATTATGACATTTATTTAGAAGAGTGACCTATAGTTTTTAAGATTTTTATATTTTGTTTGTCTAAATAAAACATTTGTCATCAAAATATGTGTTAGATATATATTATTAACTTCTTACAGTTAAAGTTTTAGAACATGAAATTTATAAAAAAAAACACAACTAAAATTATGATTACAGAACATTAAGACAAGTACTGTAATAAATATCCTTGTCTTGATTTTTTTGGGGAAAAAACAAAATGCAACTAAAGTTTAGAGAGCCAGTGTATACCAAAATCTTTTTCCTTTTGGGAGAGGAAAATTATTAATATTCCAGTTTGATTTATATTTTGTTTTATTTCAGGGTAACACTCAAATACGTTTTTTATGTTTACGTATATATATTTACCTGTAACTGTTAACGAAAATATATACATATACATCGACTATAATAACCTTCATGATAAAAAACATTTATAGAGCAAGTCTGTGTGTTGAAACAACTAGCTAAACCGCAAGAGCTAGCGATTAAAAATTCAATACTGATAATTTAAATATTAATTATATAATTTGTGCTTTTATAGTTAGCTCAGTTTAGCTTCAGCTTTTAGTTTCGTTATATTTGAAGATCAAAAATTAAATTATGAATATTTCATGAGTCTAATTTCTGTAAAGTTTATTTCCACTACTTCCACTTTAAAGCAGTATTATAATTAATTTTATCATTATTAGCTTTAACATTTTTCATCTACAAACTTTCAAGTTTGGCTAGTCATTTTCTATTTATTAACACTGATTTTATTTCAGTGATAGACAGAGCTTTTGGATTTTTCAAATGTTTATTCATTGCGCTGTCCATAGATGGCACTAAAACAGTTACAATCGTATAATTTCCTGGTACATTTTTAAATATAATTCATTTTACTGGTAAAATTATCCGTCTCCAGTGACAGAAAAGTTTAAGTTAATCTCTAATTTAAATTATTTCATAAATTTTAAACGTATTAATTGTGTTGCACTCATGGTTTCACTCAGAGCCAAAGCTCTCCCTTGGGGCCTGGCATGGCCTAGTGCGTAAGGCGTGCGACTCGTAATCCGAGGGTCGCGGGTTCGCGCACGCGTCGCGCCAAACATGCTCGCCCTCCCAGCCGTGGGGGCGTTATAATATGACGGTCAATCCCACTATTCGTTGGTAAAAGAGTAGCCCAAGAGTTGGCGGTGGGTGGTGATGACTAGCTGCCTTCCCTCTAGTCTTACACTGCTAAATTAGAGACGGCTAGCACAGATAGCCCTCGAGTAGCTTTGTGCGAAATTCCAAAACAAACAAGCTAAATCTCTCAGCGACTTATACCGCGAAAAGTAACTTGATCATTTTAGTCATGTTAAGAGCCACTAACCAATAACATACGGTAAATTTAAAGTTTTATAATTTATGTTACGTCATATTTTGAAATGTGAATAATAGCGTGATTAATTCCGAACAATTTAATGTAGAATATCCTGGATAAGAAATAAAATTTCATATCAACATTATTTATGTCTGTTCTACCTTCATTTTAAAAGTGAATACTACTTCCTACTCTACGTAGCTACTACATGCGTAGCTTTTCAAACGCAGAGCGGGAAGCGACTGCCTTAAAAAGAGACAGTCGAATTCGCGAAAAGACATCACGGTTCGCAATATATGTATAAGATAATTTCAATGTAAAGCTGTGTTCCTTGTTTAATTAACTTTCAAACAGACGTTGTCTATATCCCTATGTCCATATGTAACATGGTCAAATACATGTTTCAAGCATTGAATGAATATTGTAATACCATATTATGCAGATTATCTCTGGGTATACACACAACTATTATTCTTTTTCATGAAAACATACATAAAAATAATTTCTCTTTCGAGAGGAAGAACGCAAATAATTAATCTCAGTTCAGTTTGTTTATAATTTAATGAATTTTGTTAATAAGAAGAAAAAAATAGGATGGAACACGTTGGTATTATTCTGCTAATTAGAGGATCCGAGAATGGCTTACCTATTTCCATAAGCCAAACTTGTCTTTCAAAAACAAACAAGCAAAGAGCAAGAGTCTTTATGATTGATCACTGGTTGAGCATTTTAGTTGGATGACTTGTTTGATATTTTGATAAAATAAATAGACTAGCAAAAACATCATAATTACTTAAATTATATATTTAACAAAACCTTGTATTGCATAAACAGTTAATAAAATAAAAAATTGCTCGATTTTAGGGACTGTTTTTTCCTTTTATATTTTGCTAAAAATGACATCTAGGGCTTCATTTTTACATGTATGCTGGTATATACAAATGATAGTATACAATTACTAGTGACAGATTTTGGTATTTATTTCGAGAGTGCAATCTTCACGTCTCTCTCTCACACACATCCCGTCACTCAAAACGTGCTCGCCCTTTCAGCCGTGAGGGCGCTATAATGTATGGTGATGTGAAGCTGCCTTCCCTCTAGTAGCGGGTTCAAATCCCCGTCATACTAAATATGCTTGTCCTTTCAGTTGTGGGTCCGTTATAATGTGACGGTCAATCCCACTATTCATTGATAAAAGAGTATTCCAAGGGTTGCCGGTAGGTGGTGATGACTAGCTGCCTTCCCTCTAGTCTTACACTGCAAAATTAGGGATGGCTAGCGCGGATTTCCCTCGAGTAGCTTTGCGCGAAATTCACAAAACAAACAAAGTTCAATGTTTCTAAAATTGTAATGCTTAGGAACATTCGAGCTATTTATTAATAAATCTTCAAATTAAGATACATTTATTTATTGCCTAAATACGTAGTATATAAATATATCATGTGTTTCTACCTTCTTGTAATATTATGATATTAATTTTGATTTTGATCTTTGTTCTGATTATCTGTCGGTTTCACATATCACGTATTCAAGAAAATTTAAACAAATATTCTTTAAATCGGTGACGTAACTGCAAAAGATGCCCCTGCCCTCATGAACAGTAATTAGGTCCTTACATTTATTTCCCTACAAGCGCAGTTACGATTTAGGCCCACTTTTGGCTCGGGCCCCCACGAAATTGTGGGGACATACTTAAGCCGCTGTTTTCAAGTTATCTTTATTTCTTCGTTATTATTGAAGTAGTTAATACCTATTACCAAAGTGGAGAATAATGCTTAATACAACATTGCGTAAAGATGTCGATAGTAACATTCCTAGTTTTTGTTCAAGTGATATCTGGTGGTTACTGCGCCATGAATTTGTAATGAAAATGACCACTTATATAAGAATAAATATCAAATTGGATAAAAAAAAAGTTTCTTTTAGTTTAAAAAACTCAGATCTGGTAGTCTGGCAGATGACATTATCTTGAGAATATCCTGTATAAGCAATGATCTTGTGCAAGTAAATCACTGTTTTATGTTTCAAATTTAATAAATGTTGTTCATTTAGTTTTAAATCTGTGTCCAATATCGTTATTCTATTGAATAATCTCTCAGTTGATTAAGTTCACCTGAATACGTCAGAACAGAAAAGAACGTAAAAAGAGAATAACAGTTATCAAACCCAAATGAATTTTTTAAAAATGGGTTGAGCATATTTTAGCGGCTAGCGTGCCCAAACTGTGTAGCTGGAGGCTCATAATTCGTCATCCCTTGCAGTAAAAGCAATCTGGACTAGAAGGTGCACTATAAAAGTAACAGTCAAATCCCATTATTCAATCAAATACGAAGAGTCCAAAGATGATGGTTCTTGCCATTGTCCAGCTCCTTGTCCACTAAATTGGAATACACACGGGACTACACGTGTAAAATAAACTTTCCTTATAAATGTTGCTATTTCGCTCTAGCTTGTAAACGTTTAAATTAGCTTCTATGTTTCAAATTTAGACATAGATAGCTATATTAACATTTATTTAACCCGCACATACATGTAAAGATATGCACCTTTAAGTATATTATTTTGTGGTTATATTAGGTTTATATTATTGTTCTATTATAAAATGGATCTGGTGGTGATTGAAAGAACTATTATTTAGTTTCATATATATTTTATACAAAACACATAAAAATGAAATGGTCATAAATTTTTCTTTTGTAAAACAGAAATAAATGATCAATATTTAATACCCTGCATAGAAGTAAAGCATAATATTAGCTTATACTACTCAATTTATGGGTGTTAGAGTGGGCCAAACGTTGACATGCATCCGAAACAAGGCGTACGAGAAAGCCTCGCAACAAAGTTATATATATAGGGCGAAAGAGCAGATGGTATCGTAGTTGGGGTATGAATTTCGAGTGTGAGACTTTGAGGCGTCATATAACTGTGGCCAAATTGTCAATTTATCTTATAATAGTACATTTACTTGCTTAGGAGTAATCAAAGTGTCATATTTACTTGTAAGCCTGTTATTTCACGCACAGAATTTGTGGAAATGTCACGGAATAACCAAACAAACAGTTTTAATCAAACATATAAACTTGTTGTCGTCGGCGGAGGCGGAGTAGGGAAGAGTGCATTAACTATTCAATTCATTCAAGTAAGTTGATATGTGATAGCCCGAAGTAGTGATACAAATTTTGTTTCGAATTTATTGATAAAAAGGCGGAACCAGTTAAAGCTGAATGTAACACAGTGGGATACCACGATAAGTAAATTATAGTTTTAAGAGAGAAAGTTGTCACATAGGCCTAAACGAGCAAGTTAATTAGGTTTCGAACATAATAACTTATCTATAACATATCTTAACAACTTCTACTCGTATATTTGTATTGAGGAAATAAGTGAATTATGTAGAACGTAAGATTAATAGTGAATGTTACAATATAATAGCGATAATATACAGTTTAATACTGAGTAATACCAGTAGCAATGCAGTACAATATAATTGGAAATATAAAACATCTCTGTTTAATTCACTTTGAATTCCTTTTTAGTTATACATTATACATAATATGACTTAAGATAGTGCTTTTACTTTTCGAAAGGCCCCCCGCTAGTACAGTGATAAGTCTACGGATTTACAACGCTAAAATCAGGGGTTCGATTCCCCTCGATGGGCTCAGCAGATAGCTCGATGTGCCTTTGCTAAAAGAAAAAACACAAACGCTCACACTTTTCGAAACATTTACTTGACTATCATTAACTTGAAAGATGAGTGTTGTATGGTAATACTTGTTTAGTTGATTTCTGAAAGGATGTGGTGTACTTCAAGGTTTATTACAATAGTTAGTAATGGGTAGCATAAATTATCTTGTTTGATCTAAATAATGTAAATTTAAATTTATTAAAGAAAATAATTTTAAAATCATTAAATGAAAATTTGACCATTTTATTATTCACTTGGTTCTTGCATTGGTAACACCTTAAATCTTTGAAATGGAGAAAATATGTAAAGGATGTGTATCTAGCTTGATTTCAAATATTTCTAAACATGAGATACTTTACCAGACCCATATCAAGGTCAATACAGTAACTTTCTGCAGTATTGATTCACAGTAATAGTAAATATATCCAGAGCTTTTATTATTTACCTGTATTATTTTTTTTATCTCTATAAATACTTAAAAAGACTTAAACTTGTAGTTTAATTCTTGTGTTTTGACCAAACTAAATGTTTCAATTAAACCTACTGTATTTTATTGTTTAGGTTGTTTTGAATTTTGTGCAAAGCTACACAAGGGCTATCTGCTCTACTTGTCCCTAATTTAGCAGTGTAGAACTAGAGGGAAAGCAACTAGTCATCACCACCAACTGCTAACTCTTAGGCCAATCTTTTACCAATGAAAAGTAGAATTGACCATCCCATCACAATGCTCCCACAGCTGAAAGGGCAAGCATGTTTGGTGTGACAGGGTTATTTTATTGTTTTGACTTTTCTAAAGGTGGCAGGGTGACACACATAGAATTATCACTTTGGTTGTAAACTTGGTAGCAGAGATTTTGAAACTTTTCATTTCTAGCTGCATGTTTGTAGGTCTTGTTGTGAGATATATATGAAGTTACATAGCATATAATGCTAAATATGATGAAATATGGAGATTTGTTTTTATTAAAATGCTAGATTGCAACACATAAGTATGTTAAACAAGTCTGCCCTATTCAGATTTTGAACCTATAACTATGGACAACATAATATAGCTTGGCCATTCACACCTATAACTACACACCCAACCTAAAGAAAAATATATTTAACCCCATTCTTGATTTTTCTGGAAGTCACCACTTTCCTTATTAAACTCTTTGGAGATGTTGGCCTTCCTGTTGCCAATGTTAACTTATTCCATAAGGTAATTACCCTGTTATAAAAATAAAGTTGTTTTAATTGGACTCTTGTCTGTTTATTCCAGCTGTTATCCTTTTATCTTCAAAATAGAGCATAAAAAAACAGATGCTTTTATCATGTCACTTCTACAAAAAATCTTGTAAACTTGATGAGATTACCTTTTATCCTTTTTCTTTTCAAGAGACAATAAGAGATTTTAAATTCTCTACATATAATAACCCTTCCATCCCTGGAATTATTTTAGTAGCAATTCACTGAACCCTTTCCCATAATTCACTATCCTTTTTTGTAGCTAAGATATAAAATGATATTCTGACTTCTAAACAATATGTCTATAAATACACTTTAAAATTCTGTTAATTTTATTATTAGCAACAGAACACTGCTTTGTTAGCTGGAGCAACTGTACCACAGTACTAAGAGCTTGATGTGATCAGCAAGCTTTACTAATCATTTCCCTATGAATATCAATAAGTAAGAAAAAGTAAAGCCCTAAAATCTGATTCCTTTAAGTGCACTACTGTCAACAGAGGTCTCATTTGACTGAATTTTGTTGATAATGAATTTTTGCTTCCTCTCACCTTGGCACTTTGCAATCTAGTTAAAGTATACACAATCTCTTCTCAGTCTTAACTGATGTGATTGTTTTAGTTAATTTTCTGTGGCATTTTATTAAAACATTTGAAAATCTAACTACACCAAATCCACACCCTCTCTACCTTCCAGATAACAAGTAACATTCTCAAAAAATTTGAAAGATTAGTAGCAGAGACTTCTTATAGATGTAAAAACAGCTGGTATGGGTTGAGAAAATTCTACGCAGAGGAATGAACAACTTTTTGACCTTCTTTGGTCATTATCAGGTTCACAAAGAAAGAAAGAGGTAACTGACTGATAGCTGATCACATGTTTGAAGGGGGTTGTGTAATTGAGTGTAGGAATGTCAAAACATTGTTCGCTCCTCTACATAGAATTTTCTCAATCCATACCAGCCATATTTATATATATATATATATATAATTTTCTACAAGTGGGTTTTCTTGTCATCATGGAAAAACCTCTTGTACAGTGAATGCATATTTGCTCTTTATTATATCACATTTCATAATTATGCAAAATGTCTTCTAACATAATATACAGATAACAAAGTGCTCTTTGGTCCTTTAAGCCTGATCCTGAGAAAAGTAAAATCTTATACTCATCCTTTATTTTTTTAGAAATTTATTATTGATTCCCATTTTAACTTTTTGATCTTTAGAATTTTCCACACTACAGAAATAAATCTGCCTTATGGTTTATATAGAACTCTTATCACCTTTCTTAAAAGCAGAAGTACCATTATCAAGTCCTCAATCTTTGTGCACCTGGCTACTGTATTGACCTAGCAAGGCTTGCATACCTGATCTTTAGCATCATATGGAAAAATAATGTCTGATGATTGGGTGATTATCAGTTTGATCCCTCTTTTTGAAAAAAAAGGCCTAGAGAACTGGAAAATTATAGGACTGTTACTTTGACTTCTGTTTTTGTGGTAGAAAGGTATTGAAAAGTTAGCATTTAATTATGACTTTTAAGCATAGTTTCTGAAAAAGGGTTTTATTTTCTTCACAATGTATTACTTTTATTTTTACAAGACTTTCCCAATTGGTACTGTTTTAGAACTGCTGTTGTTTTACATATAAAAGGAGGGGGAAGGACGATGAGCTATGACTAGCAAAAACAAAACAACTAAAAATCATTTTTGAGGATTTAACTGTGGAGAAGAGAGCTCTGAACTCTGCTCATGATAATGTTAAGAACAAGAGTTTTGTTGTTCCTTTCTATAGGTCTGTTTGAGAGACTTTAAAGTATTATATATTTTTTATCTTGTACTTAGAAATATCTAATATATTGGAATGAGTGTAGAAACAGGTTGCTACAATTGTGATTTTTTTTTGTTATTTAATATGAGAAAGATTTATCTAATTTTTTTTGTGGGCACAGAAGAATTAAAATGAGAGATAATTCAGGTATTTAACATTCAGAGAGGTTTTGACAGCTTTATTCAAGTTGTTTGTGTGAGTAGTGAAAAAATTGCAATTACAATATGTGAATATGAGATGCAGTACATGTACATTTGTGGTTTAAAAAACTACATGCAGACTTGTGTTTAAACATAGTGTCACTTTTGTTTTTTTCCAAACTTCTCCAGAGTATCATCTTATTATCACCAGGTGATTTTGACAATGCTGAATTTGCTGTTTAGTTTTATTTATCTATGTTTTTTAATACAACCATAATGTTTGTTGTTTTTTTCATATATAGGTATTGTATTAAATAATTCTTGTTAGTTTCACTATGAACACTTTTCAAAAGAAAATTTATTTGCAGCAGTTTAGTATTACAAGCATGGAAAACATGTTGTGGTGCTTACTAAATAACTGGTAACTTGGTTAAACTTTCAGATAGTATTGAATTAATGGAATATCAGATTACACTAATGATGAAATTTTGCACAGAGACTTGGAGTATTTGAGTGAAATCAGCTGGCACATAGCAGGTGCATTTGAATCTTAAGAAAAACGTTATGCATGGTGTTTATCACAACATCAGTTATTTTTACAGGAAGAACTCTTGGTAGAGTTAAAAAAAATGTGTAGTAATTATTATGGAGTCTCTAAAGTCTTGCAAAAGATGCATGTTTTATTGTAATAAGGATATAGGATTTTAGGTTGTGTACACAAAAATATTGAGTACAAGTTAAAAGAGGTCAGTTTACTTCATGGTTAGATCTCATCTGGAATGTTTTGTTCACTCTTTGTTGCCTTATTTTTAAGAAAAGATGTAGTGTTGGGGTGAGGGTTCTCAGTCTGTAAGTAATTTCACGTGGGGCTAGGTTTTAAATATTTTAATGTTTTCACTGGAATGAAGAGGAAAAGAATTAATGAGTGGTATAATTGAGGTTTATAAGAATGTTGAAGAGTGATAATGCACATGGCATTTTAATGAAAACTGGGTGCATTTAGATTAGAGGGAACAAGTTTAACATATGGAAAATTTAGACAGCTTTAATAACGGAAGTGGTATCTCTCTTAGTAGGGTGATTAGCTGTAGAATAGTTTGTATCAGATGTGGTTGAAGCTACAACATGAAAGGAATTTAAAATGGATGGGTATTTTAAAAATCAGATGTAAGAAAAGGTGTTTTTATATGTAGTTTGGAGTAGAATGGTTGAAGAAAACTGGATGAACAAAGTGACACCTTGTTATTTTGTAGAAATAAAATATCAGTGTTAATAACTGGACAACATGAAAGTAAATTAAGTATTGTAAATTGATGTTATCAAATTATTGCTGTTTTTAATGACTCTTTGTTTTTAAACCTCACACAAAAAGTCTTAAGAGTGCCTCTTTTTTACCCAGTCTCACCCATCTAGTTAGACCAAATTTTGTAAGATGATAATTACTTAAATTTCAAGCTCTTCTGAATTATGATGCATTTTTAGTGTTTAAGTATATAAATGTAATGATCTAGTGGGATGTAGCTTATGATTTATCTTGTAAACACAACACAGAAGAAAAACTAAGATAATGAATTGTTGAAAAACTGTGATACCTGTGCTAGCATTTTATCCATAGTATTGCTTTTTTAATTTGAGAAATTGAGTAGGAAAACCTAGTCAACAGAAGCAGTGCACAAGTCAGAATGTTATTCAGTGGTGTATGTATGTATATATGTATTTAAGTATGTACATGTATTTCTTGGGTTAAATTACTTGTACAAGTTCCAAGCTGTACTTCCAGGTGTAATGCAACCTCAATAATTTAGCCAGTGTGTCTAAATCAATTCATTTCTAATGATATATAACCATGAGAAACTTGAATGAATTGGTCTCTAAGCCAGTAATTTATTTAAAAGTCAGAAAACAAAGTTTTTATGGTAGGTAAGAAAAGCTAAACTTCTATAATTTGCAATGGGGGTAGGGGACTACATTTATAGTGTAGATAACTAAATATAAAAAAAAAATTCTGTACATAGGTTTTCTCATATCCAAGAAAAACGGAACATGTTAAAGTCTCAGTTTTGGTTACCAGAAAATGAAAAGGTTTTGTCACTTGTGTGTGTACCTTCTAGTCAGAAAATTAATTTATACAACCTGGGGTGTCAGAAATGTAAAAGAAGGATTTGTTTTTTTTATTTTTGTTTTCACCGAGGGTTATTTTTTTTAAAATATAAAAAAGACTTGACATGCCTAACTACTTTTAAAAGGTAATCAAAACTGATGATGGATAATTCATTTAGAGTACCTGGAGGACCTCACATTATATATTCCTAGTTAATTAGCCACATAAATTTAAATGTGGTTTCTTTATCAAAAATTGCCTCTGACTATAGTATACAGATATACTAGTTTTGCTATAAGTAGAACTTGACAGTACTAAATTCTTTATAGCTAGGACAATTGTTTCTTACCATCTAGCTACAAAAATGAACAGTATAAATAATTTTTTAAGTTGCAAATTTAGTAAATTTGTTTATAATCAAGACTTTTAATTGTACTATTTTTTTGTATTTTTATGTAACTGATATCTGTAATTGCATATTTGATTCTTTTACTCTACTACCAAAAGTATTGGAAACCACTAAACAATGACTTACGTTAACAAGATGTTTATTATCAATGAAGTTCTTTTTACAGGTATCTATGCAGAATCACAGGTTTTTGTGAAAGATGTGACCAGTATGCCCTTGGATATGATTAATATTAA